>NC_056725.1:1121064693-1121112193 GCF_019279795.1 Protopterus annectens
AGAAAGAACAATAATTCTATATCTAGGTACAGTGACACAGTACTAGGCTGTCACAGCCCTTTGAAAGAAGTCCAAAAACAGCTAAATGAAACTTTGAAATACTATTCTGATGGGGCTTACCGAGCTAATATAATCAAGATATCAAGCAATGACTATGTTCAACCATGTAGAGAACTAGGAGGTGAAATTAAAATCAGAAAATCTCTAAGAAGTCCTGTGAATAAATGAATATGTGGTATGTGAAGTAATAATGAATAGAAACTTGTGCAGAACAGATTAAATAAACTACAGAGTTCACATTCAGAAGATTAAAGTAAATTGTAATTGTAAAAAATAATTGATATCATCTTCTGAATATAACTAAAAAAAAAAAAAAAACAGATGAAGTGAAAACTGCTGACAATGTATACTAAAAGCAAAAATCTGAATGCTTTTGGAGCCATTTGTTTATCTAAGAATAAATGAAGTTCCTGATACTGCAACAGCAACAGGAAAAAAAAAACTTCTTCCAATGTGGTTAAAGCAAAGAATGGGTGTTGAAATGTGGGATCCTTATTACTTGACTTCTTAGATCACATGTAATAAAAATAATTAGCTTTTGGGGCAGAGAAAGACCATAATAATTGTAAAGGAGGTTGTTATTAGAACTGGGAAGCACAGAGCAGACATTACCAAGCAGATAACCAGCTTAAAGAAATATAATGGTAGTGATAGTCCTATCTAGAAGAAAGGAAAATGAAAAAGCAAATTTTATTCTGCATTCTTTGTAGCTGGAAAGTGTTGAAGGATGAGGTAGTAATAAACATGTGACCATTTCTAAATAATTAAGAAAGCTATTACTTCAAATGTAAGCCCTAGCTTTAGTATTCACATTATGGGTACTGATTACAAAAGATGCAGAGGTACAATTAACATTTATTTTATTTATTTACTCACTGATATTTGTTTACCAAGAAAGTCTGACTGGGTACCCATTTTCAGTGGAGATAGAGGCACAAAAGCTCAAGTGACGTCAGTTTTAAGGCAACCACAGAGATAAGTTACTTGTAAAAAAGAATAAAACAAGATAAAAGAGGAATCTGTTCAGTAACTAAGGTATTTCAGCATACAGACATTTAAACATTAACATTAAATGGGACAGCAAGATTAATTAAGGCTTAAAGGATTTATTCATGCGTTTCTTATAACACATTAACTTTGATGTTATGTATGGTAACTTAATCAGAGGCATTTTTCTTCCATTGAAACATTTCCACCCCAAAGAGAAATCTTTAAGAAAACAAAAATGTAGATATTGAAACTGAAATGCTTCCTGACCTCAATAAACATAGGATAACAGTATATTATCCAGATGATAATAGAGAGATTGGGAACCTCCAGTCGCATGACCCCACACAGTTCGGCTTTGTCAAGGGCAGATCATGCCTCCTGAACCTGGTGGATTTCTTTGAGACAGTTACTCAGGCTATAGATAAGGGAAAGGAGGTACACATGGCTTACCTTGACCTTGCTAAAGCATTTGACACCATTCCCCATTCAGGTATTATTGATAAGCTCACCAGCCTGGGCATAAACCCTTATATCACAAGATGGAACGCAAACTGGCTCTCAGACAGATCCCATAAAGTAAGAGTAGCGGGATCTATGTCCGAATCTAAACCAGTAACAAGTGGTGTACCTCAGGGCTCTGTCCTGGGGCCCTTCCTGTTTGGCATATACTTCTCAGAAGTACAGGCAAGCACGGAAGGGCTGTGGCTGACTAAGTTTGCTGACAACTGCAAACTGGGTGCTATAATAGAGTCTCCGGCTGACATGGAGATCCTCCAGAAATGCCTAAATGAGACTGATGCATGGTGTCAAAGCCATGGTCTCAAGTTAAATGCAAAAAAATGTGTAATAATCCCCTTTGGAAAAAACAGTGTACCCGCAAACTACAACATAGGAGGTAATCCCCTGAAATCTGAAGAAGAAATAAGGGATCTAGGGACCCAAGTAGATAGTCAGCTTTCCATTGATAACCATGTTGCTAAAGTGGTTAGAAAATCCTTCTATGTCACCCATCTGATCACGAAAGGGTTCGCATCAAGATCTAAGGATGTAATGGTGCCCCTCTACTCTTCCCTCATCAGACCCATTATTGAGTACAATGCACCAATTGGAATGTACCTGGCTAGACATCTCCAGCAGCTGGGGAGACCACAGAGGTACCTAACCAAGAGGATTACTGGCCTCAAACAGTTGCTCTATGCAGCACGATTGAAAAAGCTAAGACTGTTCTTTGTTGCATACCGCTTTCTCAGAGGCGATCTCTGTCTAACGTACAGAGCCATGTCCAACCCAGAATTGTTGAACATGCTCCATCTTAGCAAAACCAAATCTACTCGAGCTACACACTCTAGGGATATAAACCTCAACACAACAATGAATAGAACATGCTGGAGGGATAGATTCCCTTCGCAGAGACTTCCCTTACTGTGGAACAGGGTCCCGATCTACATAAGACAGAGCCCCACACTATCACTCTTCAAGAGGAGCCTTGATGAGTGGATGAGTAACAGAAAGTTCACACAGGGGATCACTCCAACAGCACTACTAGATAGGGGCCAAGGTTACTAGCTGCTAGTACAAGGGTCTAGGGAACTACTAAAGGGGCGATGAATACCGCACAGTGTGGCTGGGCTAATATATGTCTTCGGGCAGATAGCCCAGTACCAACCTATGAACCTATGAACCTATGATGGGAGGGTTTTGAATAGTCATTAATAATAGTATTGTATTGCTAGAAAGAGTTGTATGGAGATAGAAAGATACATTTCTATTTCTAAGGAGGTCTAGGAAACAAGTTAGGAGTGTATGAGTAAATCCAACAAGAAAGAACTGGTAGTATAACAGTCAAATGTCCATCATGTCCATCTGCCAAAGTGCTTTCCATTACATGTGTGGCCTAGTGCATTACTGCCATTCAGAAATGAATGCTGATGCCGTATTTCATCTCAGGGCTAAAGACCTTCATGCTCCTTGTTATCTACAAGAAGTCACTTATTAAATTTGTTGCGGCTAAAGTTTGAAGAAGTGAAAAGAGAAACTATTTTGAAATGTTTTTCTCCTCCAAATTGAGAGGTTATTTTTTGTTGCAGTCCTCAACATAAAGTTGAGTGGAAGAGGACCCAATTGCAGAACAGACCAGGGCACCATAAGAACTAACTACAGCTAAGCTTTTACTCCACTCTACACAGAGCACCTTTCTCCTTCAAATGGTGGATAGCTAAACACAACAATGTATTCATCTAAGTCTCCATAAAGAATATCATTGCACCATCTGGTTACTATAACAGCTTTTAGACACAATGAGTTATGACTTGACAAATGACCAGTATTGCAAGACACTTAAAATGAAGATACACGTTAGAAGCAACTTCTCTCTGGAAACAAGATAACACAGTACTCAAAAGGCCACCTTAAAGTATAGCCCTTGCCAAAAAGACCTTTTCCTTCAGAAATCTTCTTTCAAAAATTAGAAATACAGGCAATATAGGTAATTTCAGAACACTTAAAAAAAAAATTTGGTAGAAAATATAGAGTATACTGTCTACTCATTGGTGCAGAGGATTAATGCTGTGAGCTATAGTTCCTGTTGTGCAGGGTTTGATTCCTTTAGCCCTTATTTGTCTTCCAGTGGGTGGAGAGGTTAAGATTACAAGCTGTAGGTCCTGTGCTACAGGGTTTGATTCCCTCAGTCTTGTTTGCCTACTGTGTGACCTTGAGCAAATCACTTAAACAGACATAGTTCTTGGGTCACCCCTGAAAAGGAAATGTGCATCCATTGGGCCTACCTGGTTAAGAAATAAGAGGTTTTATATTTGAACACCGAACATTCAAAATGTCGAGTGTTCTAATATCGAACCCTATGAATCGAAAATTTAAAACATCGAACATTCAGAACACCAAATTTTTTCCCTGTTCCAAAACACATACACATAACACAAGCACACAAAACAAACAGCAATCTACACACATACACCTAAACTCTTACACCTAACCCTACATTAAACTATACATACACCACTAACTATCCACTTACCTTAACCCAAACCCTAACCCTAAGGTCCGTCACTATTGCACAGTCAACTCACCCGCACCCTAACCCTAACTCACCTACCCTGCCCTAACCCTCACGTCCACACAATCGCACACTTACCTGACCCGCGCCCTAACCCTAACCCACTCTAACCATCACATCCACACAATCGCACACTTACTTGAACCCGACTCGTAACTTTACACCACAGCACTGAAAATACCGAAGCAACAGAAATGGACAACCAAATTCTTTCCCTAGGAAAAAATGTGGTTTTCTGTTTCTTTGATATTTTCAGCATTTGCTGAAAATAGCACTCAAATTTTGAACATTTGGTGTTCTAATATAGACCCAAATAAGATTATTTATATGCAGGGAAGCATATGATGTTCTTTTATCCCTAACTAACATATCTCCCCCCCCACACACACACACAGACACACATAACCCTTAGCTACCTCCTTACTAACACACCCCACCAAATAGGCATCCGAGGAACTCAGGGCTAAAACTGGGTTGGCTTGCAACTTGTAAAGACGCAGGTGGTCATTAGCCTGGTATACACCTACGAACCTATAAAAAATAAATATGTATGTTATGACACACCAGTATAGTATGACAACAAAAGCTGAAAAGATTTAATTGCCATCAACCTACTCAACAATTCCTCCTTGCATCTTAGATGACTCTAGAGCTAACAGATCACTTCAGCAGTGTATGTCTGCCAATATCAAAAGACTGCAGTGCTGATCAATAACTACTCTATGTACATGCATTGATCTTCATGTTGTTTGTCTCTGCTCAAAATTACCTTACCCAAGCAAAATGATCATTTTGTACATAATAAACAATCCCCCGGATTCACGAATCCTCCGTGTAAGACTTAATAAGTCTTACTCGGAGTCTGCAGTTGAACGGTATGACGTCAGTGTGCCATGAATATGCATGAGGGCACGCTGACTCAACCATAAGTCTTACATGGACCATGTAAGAAAGCAGTCTAAATGTCCTCACCCCTGCAAGTGTTTCAAAAGTAAAAAAGCACACACACAAGAGCGAGTTCGCTCAAATGTCCCTGCATCCATCACTACACTCCCTGATATTGTAAACCCCTATCATAGTTGTAAAACGCAAAATATTAAATATATTTTTTTAAATTCCCAAAATAGCTGCCTGTATTTGCACGTGTGTGTGCGGGTGTGCCCATTGCTTAGCTGCAATTAGCAATTCAGACATGGAAGAGCATAAGAAAGAATGTTTATGCAACTCACACCAAATAGCAATAGCATAATGGTAGAGCATTCGCACAAATAAGAGGCATTTATGGTTGGAGTCCCACAACTCCCCTTTGTATATATGTTTTAAATCAGTATATGAAATAATACCTAACAAATATGTTTAAGCATTACTAAAAAGCAGTGAAATGGCCATTGTATCAGTGAAGAAAATAAATATTTTAAAGGATCCTAATATAAAATTGCCCGCAGTTAAGCAGCGCTTCACCCAGCGCAATAGAGTTGCCCGTAGTTTAATAGCGCTTTACCTAGCGCAATAGAGGTGCCCACAGTTTACCAGCGCTTTACCCAGTGCAATAGAGTTGCCAATAGTTCAATGGTGCTTTACCTAGCACAATGTGTTTGCGCGGACGTGCGCGCTGTGCCAACCAGGGCACCGTAGGGCACCGAGGAGCAACATAGAGCAAAGTTGCTTAAATGCAGCCACACCCCCTAGCCTGTCTGGACAGTATGAAAATAAGATGAATGACAAGGTTCAAACCCAGGACTCTGTGCATCAGAAGCAAAGTACAGCACCAATAAGCCATGAAAACGTAGGGGAAACATCCACTGTTAACATTCATATACTTACGGATGATAGTTTAACCATTACTAAGCAGGTCTGCAGTCAGCCAAGAATTTTACAAAACGGCCAATCACAAAAAAGTGTGGGAAATGTGACATATTTAAGCCCCACAGGTGGGAATACACGCCATAACTGCTCATAGCTCACATCTGCAGTTAGAATGTCTGGTGTTGGAGAGGGAACACACTTCCGAGCGCAACGTTGGGGCATCGAGGAGTCCAAATACATGGTTTGGCTCCTTGTCCACTGTCATGAGACAAAACACCTGCAGGGCCAGTTCCAAGGGACAGAGTACCAGGCAGAGGCTTGGAACCGGTTAGCTCGTGACCTCACCAGTGCCACAGGCGTTCCTCGAACTGGTGAGCAGGTCCGTCACCACCATGCAGACCTGAACAGATGAAAGCAGGACTGCCTGAACCAGTGGATACAGGAAGCCTGTGGGATGCGGGATGCTCCACAACTGAGTATGTAGCCAAGGAACGCAGTATGTAAGAATTGATAATGGAGTATGTATAACGGATAGGTATGTCTCAATATCCCCTCATTTACTTTACAGCTGCAGGTGACTGTGCTATGAATCAGCAAGCCTATGCTGATAAGCTGCTAAGGTTGCGCCACCAGGCAGGTTAGTGATTATTCTGCATGTATTGTTATATACAATATGGGAGAGAGCATGAAAGAAAGTGTTGTAGTCCAATAATACAGCCATAAAATTGCATGAATAAGTCCTTTGCATGTACTGTCAGATAAAAATGTCAGAGAGGCAGAAAAAGAGTGTAGTAACCCATTAAGAAAGGTAACATATGTCTGGAATAATATCTCTATAGGTACTGTCATATAAAATAAGTGAGTGAGCCTGAAAAAAGAGTGTGCTAACCTATTAATAAAGGTATAATATGTCTTGAACATGTCTACCATATACACTGTTAAAACAAATAAAGGAGTGAGCCTGTGGAAAAGTGTGTAATGTCACTAATAAAGGTCTAAAACCCAGAGTGTGTCTGTGTCACAGAGTCTGAAATGTTGTTGTACCCTTGCATTATACAAACAGTACTGTTTGAAATAGTACTGGCAACCCAGAGTTGTGCAGTCCCAAATAAAGTGGGTGATGGAAGTGCTAGTAGCTGTGAAATATATATACAGTCCACAACCGTCAGTTACTGGCTGGCATGAATAACTAAAGCTGGCACATGTGTAGCATGTTATATTTTCCCCAAAAATGTGAGTGTGTGTCAAGAAATGCAGGGTTCTGTATAAATCGAAGCGAAAATGTCATGTGAAAACATCCCAGATATGTAGATAAAGAAATATAAATGCAATCAAGAAATATATAGCAGTAACATCTGCATCCTGGACAGTTAGTATGTCAGAT
The DNA here is from genome assembly GCF_019279795.1 of Protopterus annectens. Lineage (NCBI taxonomy): Eukaryota > Metazoa > Chordata > Ceratodontiformes > Protopteridae > Protopterus > Protopterus annectens. The sequence continues at coordinate 1,121,072,004 of NC_056725.1, forward strand.
ATAGGTCAGGCATATATTGAACTAGCCAAACCCATTACACAACCTAATGTATGGTGGCAAGTGTAATAATACATGTAGGGGATATACACTTGCAGTCACTAGGAATGTAGTGTAGATGAAAAGGTCATTAAAATATGTTAACTGAGGTATTTTCTACACCCTACTGTATGTGCATAAACCATGCAATTCCACACCTCAATGGGTATGTGTAATCTTAAATATTTGTTGGGACATATGTTCTACTGTTCTATAAATATTTGCATTCATGTTGATGCATATGCCCTGTTTGAACACCACAATTATGGTGGTCTGTTGCTACCAAACATCCCTGCATGCTGTTGGAATAACCACTGTGGTTCAATATATGCATGTGTTATGCTTCCTGTTCAGCTGTTGTACCCTTGGTGTGTTGAGTTAATGGGAATATTATCGCATGCTGTTACAACTAATCTGGAATGCTGTTTTGCTTATGTTGTAATTAAACACACCTTATCACAGAACGTATGGTAAGGCCGTTCCCAGCGGACCCACCTGTCCCTGCTCAGCTGGCAACCTGGCACCAGCAGATCCGGTGCCCAGCCCGGGCTCCCCTCCTCCATTGGTCCTGTGCCACCTTCGGGTAGAAGCGCTGCAGGGGATGGGGCTCACCCCCCCTGTGCAAGCATGGGCAGAGAAGGGCCACCTGTCACCCTTCGAAGGATCCGGGCTGTGGTGCATTGGGAGATCCAGCGTACAGTCCCTGATCCCCTACGCCAGCTTGAGGTGAGAGTGGTGCATCTCACGGGTGAGCCTGCCTGTCCTACGCAGCCCCAGCAAAGCCACCCTTGGGCTGTGAAGGCTCAGTGGTGACTGCCCATGGGTGGGGATCTCAGTTCCACTGTTACCATCTGTGGGCTCATGGGCATGCAATTTGCAAACATCCGACCCCATCAATTGTGTTCAATCACCCCATGTGTCATACACCACCCCTGTATGCGTCTTGTCTGTTTACCTTCCCAACCTACCTCCCTGGACATACCTACTTCCTCTACCTCATTTCCCACTCCCACCTGAAAAAAAAAAGGGCAATCTGCACCCACAAAAAGATTATGCCCCATACATAGCTGCCCATTTCGCACACATGTCCATCGGACAAACATGTAAGTTGATAATTAGAATTGGCAATACAACATACTTTGTTGTCCTCACCCCTCTCCCAGGGGTGGAAGGTTTCAAATTTCACTCCAAATTCATTGAATATGCACAGCTGTTGCTAATAAAGAAATGGGCAGGTATGGACCTTCCCTACACCTGTCCTGCACATCCCGAGCTTGTTTACCTACTGTCTGTCCTTCTTTATGCCCCCTTTTTCACCACTTTCCTATCTCCCCATTTTCCTTTCTTTAAAAGAAATTAGCATGGGATTAGCGAGAGTAAGCACTTTTAAGCGGTAGTAAGCAGGTTTAAGCTAGTGTGCGCATGTGTGCGCTTAGATTAATATTGCCAAGCGTCGTGCAAACCCTCACAAACCCACTTACCACTGCTTAAAAGTGCCTTAGTCACTCTATGGCAGGGCCCTTGTACTGCTCAGCAGCAAATTAAAATACCCCTGTCAGTCCCGAAATCCACATCTTGGACTCACAAGACTGCATGAAGTACCACTAAGCCACAGCAGATATACAATAATGTGGTGCTGAAAGAAATATACCATGCATTACAATGAGTGAATGTAAAGGGAGAATAGGAATGGCATAACACAAATCTTGTTCTGTGGCCCTTAACCAGCAAGTGTTGTTGAATTGCATGACATGACTGTGAAAAGAGAACCAGCCATGCTAGTAGGGAATAATGTTACAGTAGCACCTTACAAACCTCACACAGTATCAGAGCAGGATAAACACTGGCATATTTGAATAGGTCAGAGGCCAGACCTCCCAACTGTGACTGATTTACATGGATGTCCCTGATTTGCAAACAAATGTTAGCTGTGCCCCTCTGACTCCCTGTGAAATGTACTAACAGTAGGCAGAAAGGTGGTGAATCTGACTTAATGAAAAATGTCAATAAATGAGAGTAGACACAGCTTGCATGTCAGAAAAGGTGTAGTAATACATATGCTCCGAATCCCCCAAAGTCTCAACAGCAAAATATCTGAAATATATCACAGGTGTATCCCACTCATATGTACCTTTCCCTGAGGCTGTTCAAATATTAACTGAGAGTATCTGAGGCCTGGAAGTATCAGAAACACACAGGCATATCAGCTTGTCTGCTGTTACACACTCAACAAATAGCTGTAGAATGGATTCCACAAGCATGCCTATATGTAGGAGTACACCACAGAAATATCAAAGGATGTAGCCATGTACTGCTAGCAACCACCTGTGACAATGCCATTGTTCAGGTGCTGAAAAGACTGGTGTGGTGCACAGTCAAAAGATACTAGGCTAACCTCCATCTACCAGCAGGATATGTCCACAGGTGGGAGCTACTGAGACAGACTACTAGCCTTTATAGACTAACAGGTACACAGCAACTCTGCATGTTCAGTAAGATAAACAGCACACGATAATAAATAATGCTCTCCGCAGTTCTGCACCCCTAGCCATAAGTACCATATACCTGTGTAGTCAGGCACACCCACGGGTGTAGGTAGGCATACACAGTACTGAAATATGTCCTGTTGTCCTGAGCAGACTGTGCTAATGTCAACACAAACAAACCACAAACTGTTCAGATGTGAGTAACGTACTAATGACAGTATAGCAGTTCACAAACAGTGCATGTGCCTGATATTCATAATAGGTAGTACAACATACTTAGTTGTCCTAACCCCTCTCTCAGGGGTGGAAGGTTCCAAATTTCACTCCTAATGTATTGCATATGAACAGCTGTTGCTGGTAAAGAAACGGGCATCTATGGGCCTTCCCCACACCCATCCTGTACAGCCCGAGCTGGTTTCCCTACTGTCCTCCCCTCTTTGTGCACCCTTTATCACCACATTCCCATCTCCCCATTTACTTTTCTGTCAAAGAAATGAGCGTGAGGGTTAGCGAGAGTAAGCACTTGTAAACAGTAGTAGGCAGGTCTGCACTAGTGTGCACATGTGTGCGCTTAGCTAAGCATCGCGCAAACCCATGCAAACCCGCTTACAAATGCTTAAAAGTGCCTTAGTCACTCAATGGCAGGGCCCTTGTTCTGCTCAGCAGCAAAATAAAATACTCTTGTCAGTCTCGAACCTCTCAGCTTGAACTCACCAGTCTGTATGAAGTACCACTAAGACACAGCAGATATACAACAACTTGGTGCTGTAAGAAATATATCATGCATTACAATGAGTGAATGTAAAGGGAAAATAGGAAAGCCATAGGAACACATTGCAATGACTACTGTTGTATGCCAGTTAATTCTCTAATTCGAAAAGAAAGTACATACTCCCATGTATCCAGTGTTAGCATTAGGAGGTGTGAGTAAACTTACACACTGAGAAGAGTGCTGTGGAAGAAGCAACAGTCAGGTTTCAGTACAACATGCATATCACTGGCTACAACACTAGCTTCAGATATGAGACATATACCAACCTTCTGACTGAGACAACAGTGTCCACAGCAAACAAGCATAGGTCCCACCTTGCACAACTGAAAGGGCTACGTCTACCTAACCTAGCATTTTATAGCAGTGTCCTGCAATCACAGTGAGTACTGCAATAACCACACAGCAGGCTGCATGCAATTACTAAATGATGGGCATCAATTGGTGCAGAGGCCATCACATGCACATGTGCAGATCTAGAAAAGCAGCCTGTACTTGCTGTCCACACATGCAATAATATCATTGCACCAACTGAGAGAGAGAGAGTGAGAGACCGAGAGAGACAGACAGACAGACAGACAGACAGATGGAGACAAACAGGCTGTAAGAGACAGACACTGAAAAGAAAGACCAACACACAGAGGAAACCAAAACCAAAAAAAAAGCAACAGCTACAACAGACAAAGGTGAGGAATACAAAGGTAAGGTATGTAACAGATATGTATTTGCTGGCATCCGAATGATGTGTCTGAAGGGTACTCTACATACTGTGAATCATCCATACGTGGCAGCAGTCCGTATCTATATGTATGTGCACATGTGCATAGGGCAAGGGACATACTGCAACTGTTAGTGAAGGCTGGACATATATATGTTGTTGAAGGTTGCTATATGCACATATGTATATAGGTTGTAGTGTGTGGCATTGCAGACTGCAAGCAGTGCCGGTATATGTCATGTGGGGGTTAAACGCTGTGGGACTAAGCTACAGGCAGTGAGTCCTGCTACAGCTATATGGCCTGAGGACAGCAAAATGCATTCTGCACAACACTGTGCAATATTATTACATAACCGTATGTCTCACAACTGTTGCATAATTGACATCCCCCCATGAGAGGTGGGCAGTATATGTGCCTATTTGTACATCTATATGTATAAGGCCTGGATGTATACATGTATATATATATATATATATATATATATATATATATATATATATATATATATATATATATATATATATATATATATATATATATATGTGTGTGTGTGTGTGTGTGTGTGTGTGTGTGTGTGTATATATATATATATATATATATATATATATATATATATATATATATATATATATATATATATATATATATATATATATATATATATATATATATATATATATATATATATATATATATATATATATATATATATATAGATATGTATATATAGATATATACATATATACATATAGATATATATATATATATATATATAGATATATATATATATATATATATAGATATATATATATATATAGATATATATGGATATATCTATATATATATAGATATATATAGACATATATGGATATGTATAGATATGTATAGATATGTATAGATATCTATAGATATGTATACATATGTATATATATATATATATATATATATATATATATATATATAGATATATATATATACACACACATATATATATATATATATATATATATATGGAGAGAGAGAGAGAGAGAGGGAGAGGGAGACATGGGGTCATATGTACTGCAACAGGTGCCTGTTGACCAAGGCATGGACTGAACACCAGTGTTGGTACTGCAGTGCCATACCCCATTCCAAAACACTTTACCCACTAACTACCACATTGGTGGTAGCCTGCCTAACACTGTAGGTGTCAGAAGTGAACATGGGACACAGGTGGACAGTAGCCTTCCAGTTGATAATGAAAGTGCCACACTAGTCTTGTAATCTGTCTACCTGGTACGTGTCATCACAAAAGGTGTGTCATCTAGGGAAATAAAGGTCAGTGTTCCCCTCTACTCATCACAATGCCCCATGTGGTATGTACCTCACATGACAACTACAGCAAGTGGAAAGGCCACAGTCATACCTCACAAAGAGTAATACTGCCCTCAAACACATGCCCTATGCAGACTGACTCACAAAACCACAGCTAGAGTGCATTTAATACTGCCCACCCAGAGGTTACCTCTGCCGGACATACAGAGGTATGTCACACCCATAGCAGTCGGCCAACCACAATGTCAACACCTCACAATCCCTCTGGGCTACATGACCTAGGGCCCTAATCCTCGCCACCTCACTAAACAGCACATGCTGGAGTTACAGGTTCCTATACACAAATACACCATACTCTGGACTAAACCACCCAGCATTAACAAACAAGTCTCCTCATTAGCAGATGTCATACATGCCCCTGATGATTGTTTGGGAGATAGGTAATATGCCCTGGGAGTCACCTTTGTGTATCCGGTTGACAGGAGCAAGTGAAATTACATTACATGTGTGTCAAAGGCCAGGGTTGCATATGGCTAGGCTGCTCTAGGCCCTAGGGCCAATAGCGTATTACCTACCTACGACACAATGCACACACACATGTACTCAGTGCAATACCTGCTATGTGAGGTGGAATGAGTGTGACAGTGAATGTGTGCAAGGTCCGTAAAGGTGTGATAGCTTAGTGTGAGGTTGTTTCTGTCATGGTAGTTTGTGTCCTAGGTGTGAGGCCAGAGAAAGATGTGTCAGTTATTGGGATGCAGATATAGTAGGATGGCATATGTTGTGACGTAGTTCCTTGTGTACGACTGTGGTGTCCCATTGTAGGCTGAAGCAATACATGTATGCTCAGTAAGTGGTACTGCTGGTGAATCCAGCTCACATATGAACTGTTGTACTACTTGAAGCTGTAGGCCTAAACAGCACAGTATGGTGTATGTTCACATTCCCTGGTAACACCGTCTTGTGTGTTTCCTGTAGTCTGCACAGATTACATACCTCAGGCATAGGCATCTTTAAGTAGGGGCACACAGTACTGTAAGGTACACAGGTAATGCTCATCTGTGTCGGCATACATTTGTGTGTTGTATGTATGTCTGATGTGTGTGTAATGATGCCTGTACCATACTCACAATCACATGTGTGTTACAGGGTATGTGTGTGTACCTAGCAACATGTATACTGTGTTACAGCAGTATGCCAGCTATTTTAACAACCGTGCACATATGTTAGGTAGGGGTATGTCATCAATGACTAGGGTGGTTTACTGGTAATACTGTAAATGTACTTTACATTCAATGCATTGGATGACATATGTCTTCATGCATTAGCTTGATATATACCCCTGTGGCGAGGTTGTGCATTGTATCCCAAACAGTGTGCCGAGTACCGGTGTATACTGGTTTGTTATATGGAGTGTGTCAGGCATTGTCAGCCAGTTGTGGGCTGAGCACTGATATGTGGTATTGAATGCGTGTATCCTCTGACAGACAAACAGATGCTATATATGGCAGTTAAGTGATATCTCTACTTAATAATGTTAAGTGTGCCACATGACTTGTTCACACATATTGTTTAATTGTCTTCCAGGGTATAGCTCATCAACGCAATCCATCATATACCGCTGCGGAGGAACAGGAAATACATAGCCTGGTTCAGCACTATACACTGCTGTTTTCCAGGGCCAGCCAGCACTGGCATGAGCGTACTGCACTGTGGCAAGACCTTGTTTGTCGGGTAAATGACATAGGCATGCATAACCGGACATATGAGCAGGTATGCCACCACTGCAGTGATTTAATTAGACATGTCCGGTGGCTTGCGTCTGATATCCATAGACAACAGCTTGCCACAGGTGGTGGGGCGGCCATACACCCCCCCCTCACCAGAGTGGAGGAACTGCTCCTAAGCATGGTGGCTCCTAACCTACAGCAGCAACAGCATCACACATGTGCCATCATGGAGGCCGGAGCCACCCAGCATGATGACATAGAGTGTGCAGGTAATATGCCCTAGCTGTAGACTACTGTTACCTGTATTGTTAGAATATGCATATGTGAGATGTGTACTGTGTGTTCAGCAGTTGTGCTGCCCATTGTGTGCAATACAGATATTTGGAATAGTATCTGTACACCTGTGACTGTTGACTGTTGTTCTACTGTAGTTTAGCACACTCACAGTAGCAATGCCACAGTTGTGGCCACTGACAAACTGTGTCATATTCTTGTAAGTCCCTCTGGTGTGACAGCAGGGCAGATGATACATGCTGGTGAGTGTGTTAACACTTTAATATTGGTAATGACATGTGCATGTCATAGGCAAGGCGTAGGCTATGTACACGTAACATACCTATGCATAATGCATGCTGTGCATGTTTGCTGTGAGGCATTAAACATCTCAGTTAAGTCAGTAGTTGCCTCAATCACATGCAATGCACAGAACAGCAGACACATTTGTGGCAACACTGTGGTGCACATTGGATATGCATAGTTGCTACAACTGTACACAACAGAACACGTTTATCATACGCAGTACATGAAAACATGCTACATTTGGCATTACCACACACGTGCTGTAAGGTCACACTTCAGTATCCCACATGTCATGCACACACACATGATGTACCTCAGGGGTAGAGGCCTACCATGGGGTTGTGCAACACTCTTCAACACATAACACAGTCATGTTAGGCAATGCTCCCTATTGGGCACCTCACTCACCCATGTACAAAGTAGCTGTGTAATTGTAAATGTAGCCACGGCACGGCAGTTCAGGTACAGCATGCTAGGCATTGGTCTTGCACACATTAGTAGCTGTGAGTGACCACAAGATGCATGATGATGATGGCACAGGGTACTACACCCCATCCAGTTACAGTGACCACAGTACTGCTCAGGGCAGTCATCGCTGTGCACCTCAATGTTGTGTGTGTGCAAACATCTGCACCTATACACAATATGCATAACATGTTGTGTGTGTGCTTACATATGCCAGTATACACAATATGCACAGCAGTCACCATCCGAACAAAGTGACACATATATGTCATGGAATGCTAGTGGGTGACACACATTGGGTATGTGTGGTCTTTAATGTTGCAGTTGTGTAGCATGCCATACCATGGCTGGCACCGACATATCTGCAATATGTCCCACACTCACCATAACCACTGTACACTGGCCATGTCGAGCATTGGGATTCCTTCACGTTAACATGCACCACTCATCCTGTGTGTGTACATAGCATGCATGTGCTACACCTGTGCCCACTATTATCTGCTATGGACACAGACACTGTACTCAGATATGGAAATCTATGTGTCACACAGATGACACATGCAGCCATGGAATGTATACCTGTGAGTGATGGTGCACAGGGCATTGCAGAGCTGATGATACTTGCACAGCAATGTTGTGTCTAGGTACACATTGTGTTCCAGGGTGTAGCCAATCACTGAACAACTACACAGTTGCATCAAAGCCATGTACACTTCCATGAAATAGGGGCTTCTACACTTGCACTGCATGGTCTTGTGCAACACATATTCCGCATGCTGGCACATGTGTGGTGACTGTTTGCCTTGTGATACTGTCACCCACCTTCACCCACTATATAGTATGTGTTGGATTGCTGGTGTGTGTGTGTATGTGCTGTAGTGAGGAGTGTATATGTGTGCATGTGTGCATGTGTGCATGCGTTCATGTGCTCATGTGTGCATGTGTGCATGTGTGCATGTGTGCATGCATCATGTGCAGACTGTAGAGTGTGTTTCCTGTCTTCCACTCACAGGTGTTGAGTTAGGGGTGGCTGAAAGCAGCAGGGAACCTGAAGCCACTGCCACGAATAGTGGTGATGATGAGACAGGTACTGTGATGGCACAGGAACGTTTGACAGGGTCTGTCGTTGGTCCACCAATTGACAGTACACAACGTTCAACCCCATCTATGTGCACACTCATACTGTCAATACATCCCTCACCACCAATGACCATAGGTGAGGGAAAGCATACAGTTGGCATTGACCAGGAGAGTGTGGTACCCATGGCACTTGCATCCCCTCACAGCAGCCATAGCCAGATTCCTGGAATGGTACCACATAGGTGGAGTCCAGGGGTTCTCGGGAGAGCACTGCTGGTCATATTGCCCCTGGCAGACGTGCCCTCACAGGTCTTACAATGTCCAGTATGTTCCGGGCTGTAATGCAGGCTCAGGCATGTATGGAATGGTACACCAGACAGGGACTTAGAGAGCAGAGGGCCCATTACACCGCTATCAATGACAGCATCCGTGACCTTGCCGGTGCCATCCGGAATTACACCGAGGTCATTGATAGATGTTGGGGGGAGATAGTAGCTGCCCTCCACAATATGTCTTCCATGAGCCAGGACCGTGCGTGACGGTTGCGACGTCGACGCGGATGCATGCCAGCAACAGCTGGCAGTGGTCGCGGATGGCCCACAGTTCACAGCCGCTCCCCTAGTGGCAGTACCAGCCATTGACCGTCCCAGTAGACCACGTGCACGTGGCTCTGGCCAGTCCCAGCAGGGACATGGGTCCAGTTGCCAAACCTCTGCCTCTGATGACAGTACCCAGTCGGGGTTGGTACCCGATACTGTCCGTAGCACCCCTGCCAGGCACAGGTACTGTGTCCATGGCCAGAGACAGTGATCTGTACAGCCTAGCAGGTACAGTCTGTGGCTGTCCCACAAACTACCGTATATGGCAGCCACATGGTGGAGCTGTGCGCATGCAGACACACACACATCAACCAAACAACTAGGGCTCACACATACACACACACATTACATCAACGTTGGCCCATGCTGTACTGTTGTCCCTCACACACACACACACACACACACACACACACACACACACACACACACACACACACAGACATGTCGATTGGATGGGTCAATGTCAGGCTCTGGCAAACAACAACACACCCTGTGCATATAATGATACCTGTGTTGCCTCCTGTCATCTGTAACATTGATGCAGGAACAGGCTAACATGGTGCTGATGCACAGGGTGACATTATAGCAGTGTAGCAATGTTAGCAAGTTGTCAACAGGAAAGTGTAATGACATCCTTGTAGGTATGTCTGAGCAGGCATTATGCGTCACTAGCTCTGATTGTCAATGTAGCATTGTTTACACCACTGTTAGTTCTGTGTATGTATTGTCCACCCATGTGCCACTTGGCTGAAGTGTACTGTGTTGCCAGCATGTACTAGTGACTGAACAGTACGTGTGTGATGTGTGCAGTACAGATTAGCAACTGTACATCTGTGAACACGGTGGGTGCGCACTGTCTGCATGTACGTGCATGGTGGACACATGGGACGTGTGGCATGCCCTGTTGTACACATTAACATCTCATAGTAACTTTCAATGACCAGTATGCATTCTATTACAGTTATGTACTAACATGGGTCCACATATGTTCATGACATAGGTTGACACTATGCTGTGGGTGATATTGTTAATATCTGTCAATGATTTGCGGTCTGGTAGTACACACAACCTCAACAGCATGACTATAAGCAATCATTGGATGATGTCCTGACAAATGACACACAGGTGTAGGGAACTCAGTAACAGTTGGATCCTTCCGGTACTATACTCGAACACTAACCAGTGGTATTGACCGCCACCTATTCCTGGGACCACACCTGTTGGCATATAGCCCCTTAGGTACATGCAAACACACTAGAGATGTGTCCATCCACATCTGGGAATGCATGCATTGGTCTACAATGCATTCCCTGGATGGGACGCTTATCCTACACAAGGGTATCATACAGACAGATACATGTTGTCTGATACATGCTGTATAGCAGTAAGCCGGATATGGCATAGTCATCCACATGTACTATACATACTATCCCGTCAGTACCACATTGATGGTAGACCTCAACATGTATGTTGGGTACCAATGTGTACATACAGCCTCATGTTATGTCATGTGTCCCTTGATATCCACATATCCATAGGTATTGTGGAGTCCCTCAGTGTATCACATAAGACATTAGAGGCCTGAATGCATATCCACAAGGCAGTTATACACCTATACAGTCTGTCCATTATTGACAGTCATTGTTGTGTATGAACATGTCTGACATATACCCCAGGCATATACCCTCACTCACACTACTCTTTAGTAACTGTCATGGGTTTGTGTGGCACAGATGACCTTGGCCACAGATCACAACAGTGGATGGCCTTGCCACATACCTACATATGTGACCTACGATCTGAGAAGCAACGGCACAACCTGTCAATGGAAACAGATGTATTCATGTGGTATGCAGGCTTCACACCTATGTACTGATTGAGGGGACATGTACACATATATATTTGCCATGCAGATACCTGATGTGTGCAATGCACTTACTGTTTTAATCATAATATGTCCTACCATAGTAAAACCAAAACCCACACCACACTGATAAACACTGTCAGTGTTTGCAGGATTCAAACCCCTACCGAACTATGTTATGATACAAGAGAGAGACACAGTAACACAGTGTGCTATTTGCTTTACTGGCTGGTTTCCCTTCTCCTGCTGTATTTGTAGGATGGTGGCATCATCAGACTTTCCAAAGAGGAATGTACCTCTTTTAGTGAGTTTTCCCAGTCTCCAAAAAGGGAACACCTCTCAAAGGAAACTGCACACATACCCTCCCCCCCACACACACACAGTCAGTGTTTGCAGGATTCAAATCCCTACCGAACTATTTTATGATACTAGAGAAAGACACATTAACACAGTGTGCTATTTGCTATACTGGCTAGTTTCCCTTCTCCTGCTGTATTTGTAGGATGGTGACATCATCAGACTTTCCAATGAGGAATGTACCTCTTTTAGTGAGTTTTCCCAGTCTCCAAAAAGGGAACACCTCTCAAAGGAAACTGCACACATACACACACCCCCACACACACACTGTCATTGTTTGCAGGATTCAAACCCCTACCTAATTATGTTATGATACTAGAAAAAGACACATTAACACAACATACTATTTGCTTTACTGGCTGGTTTCTCTTCTCCTGCTGTATTTGTAGGATGGTGACATCATCAGACTTTCCAAAGAGGAATGTACCTCTTTTAGTGAGTTTTCCAAGTCTCCAGAAAGGGAACACCTCTCAAAGGAAACTGCACACATACCCCCCACACACTGCCAGTGTTTGCAGGATTCAAAACTCTACCTAACTATGTTATGATTCTAGAGAGAGACGCATTAACACAACACATTATTTGCTTTACTCGCTAATTTCTCTTCTCCTGCTGTATTTGTAGGATGGTGACATCATCAGACTTTCCAAAAAGGAATGTACCTCTTTTAGTGAGTTTTCCCAGTCTCCAAAAAGGAAACACCTCTCAAAGGAAACTGCACACCTACACACACACTCACTGATAGTGTTTGCAGGATTCAAACCCCTACCTAACTATGTTATGACACTAGAGAGAGACGCATTAACACGGCACGCTATTTGCTTTATTTGCTGGTTTTCCTTCTCCTACTGTATTTATAGGATAGTGACATCATCAGACTGGACATGGTGATGTGTGTACACTTTGTCTTATGCCATTCCAGGAATGGTCCATGTGGGTCAGCAGGTGTCAACAGCTTGAACAAGACCTCATAATCCTTACCTTGTGTGATCTATCTGTGGACACATTGACATTCCGTCATATGTCAACACATATTTATGCACAGCTTGTTGGTTTTGTGGATACTACATGTGTCTAGGATGTTGATAAAGGGCTATTCAAAGTCTATGTGAGACATGTGTAGATGTGTTCAGTGATGTATGTCCTGGGTGGCTGCCTTGCAAACAGTCTAGCATGTTTGGGAACTATGATCCGCACATGAACATACCACAGTTGGTAGGGTTGTGTGTATGTCAGCTTCTAATAACTCTGTTTATGACTGCAACCATGATGGAATCCATGACCTTGCAGATCAGACTTCATAGGCGTACTGGACTTGACTTCCCATGGTGTGTTGTGCACCAACACTTGTGGGGAGTACCATATGTTGCTGTAACACATTCAACGGTTCCACATCCTGTGTAGGGGGTGAGGCTCAGCTGACTGTTCAGGTGCAGGATCTGTTTGTTCTGTAGTTTGTGCATGGCACATATTGGGAATCAATGTATTCCACTTGCTGCCATGCTTTTGGCATTGGGGGTAGCTGCTCATCCATTCTACATGTGATATCTCCTGGTATGATGATATGGACTATTGTCAGTGGGAGGTGAGTATGTAAATATGGGCCTGTCTGTCAGGATGTTGGCATTGTCAGTCAGCTACAGTTGGCCCTGACTCAGGACATATATGGGTGTACATTGCTATTTATGACATAGCTGAAGGAGGTGTCATGATTCAGTCTGGACTCCTTCTCAGCTACTCTTTACAAAACACCAACGAACATGAGCACTAATCCCTGTTATACTCTTTTACACACTTAACACCCTACTGATCCTTTGTGATCAGGCTACAGAGTATGTCATCATAATATCCTGGCATGTCCAGGGGTCGGTTTCGTGTGTACTCTCCAGTCCAGCTGGTGAATATTGTGATATTGACACAATGTCACATCTGCCTCATGTACACAGACAACCCTCTCCTCCTCCCGACAAACTCAGATATATGTGTGAGATGCACCTATATAGACATACAGGGAGCTGAACTCTCTCGACTCATGACTGGCACAGTCTATCACGTAGTGAAGGTAACCACACACACCACATATCAGTCTCACATATCCTCTAGCGACAGCACTCAAACCACATTATCACACATAGACATACTCAGATGCTGTAAATGAACTCTGCCTAAGCAGCAGAGACCTCCAAAGCAGACACACACACAACTGCTACCCCACTACAATACCCAAATATCACATAGTTCACAATGTCAGTGTGCCACACAGTCACTGCCCTTCGGGATAAACAACATACCTAATACACTTGTAATAGGTGACACTTATTGTCAGACACACTGACGTACCACTCACCAGCCCAAACAAGGGAATAGTCACTTTGGGCTGTCTGTCGGGGGCCAGGATCTGCCACATAAAACATGCAGTCAGGCCACTCCAAAGCAAGTACAGGACTGGCACCATCATTGTCCATGCTGGTGCGTTAAACCTCAGATGTTACTCCCTGGACCACATGACATGATACATGGAGGGACACTCTGATCATGTAGCCCAGGCCAGTATGACCCTGACCTTGTCTAGCATCTTACACCCACTAATTATGATGTCACAGTATACAGACAAACATATCACGTTTAACAGTTGCCTAACAAATTTGTTTCATTCATAGGGGATACAGTGTCTGTCAGCCTGTAGTGACATGCTCAACATGCCACGTAGCTTCACTATGGACAGCTTGCACCTGTCACCCTTGGACTTTCGAATGCAGGCTAAGGCTCTTGCTACCACCATAGTGCCTTTTTTAAGCAGGGCTCAAAAGACAAACCCACCTCCATAGACATTACAGGTTAAATGAAACTAAGGGTAATGCAGATGTGTTACCCTCACATTGCGGCCACTCAGGACTCTCCTTAGTATGGAGGATAGCGATATCTGTGCACTAACAGATGCCTGGTTCAGGCTTACTTATGCACACCAGCACTACCAGGTTATGTTTCATACCATGCTGTCTGACAACAAGACTTGGAACAGACAACACAACTAGGGGGAGTATCCATATACATCACAGATACATACACCTCCGGGTTAGTAGCACTACACAAAGCATCACAGACCATACATATACAACTACCATTGTGCAAAACTGCCTTTCAGTTTGTTGCCTGCTACAGACCACCCTCCCAAACTCAGGAACCACACTCGGCTTTCATGTGAACTAAAGAGAATATGAAGGTCTCCACAAACACCATTATATTGGGTGACTTCATATACACAAATATTGACTGGGGATACTACTCAAGCCCCAACACCCTCACCCAACTACAATTTTTAGACTCATATGCTATGGCACAACCAGTCAGCACAGCCACAAGGGGGAATACATATTGGACCTGATCATCACCAACATGGGGACTCTATGTTCCACACCAACGATATACCCCTCATTGGTAAGGTCAGAACATACATGTATCTCACTGGACATACATATACCCTCCACACACCCATCCTGGGTAATCTTGGTGAACTTCTCATGAGCCAACGTCTCACTTCACCAAAGCAAGGTGGTATCCTTCAGAGACCCTGAGACAGTGGCAAATACGGCTCACACTGCTGAATCCTTTACATACACATTCTATGGACACCTAGTGGACTGCATGGATTGTGCTATCCCAAATAACAACAGGACTCACTCCTCCAATGGCAGGGGACCTGTCTGGTAGACCCAGCCATTAATAAGCTGTACAACGTCAGGAGGTAGCTACTACATGATAGAGCACAATCCCAGACTGGGAAGGCATCTGTGATCTGTACTAGCAGACAGCTACGATCATTCATGAACTTTTCTAAGGGCCGCTTCTACCGGACAATTGCACCAGACACGTAGGACTATCACATGGTCTTCTTTAGTTATGTCAGGAACCTGGGTGGACACTCACTGATATGCTGTGAGTTACTGCATACTGACTAAACTTACCCTGAACCCACCGGCATTGCCAACATCCTGGCAAACAGGTTCAGTGCAGATGTCTCCCCCCATCCGCCCTAAGGAGCAACTATCCACCCCAACAGAGTATAACCTCCCTGACATCACACAGTAACAGGTGAGTGCTGCCCTCCTCAAATCGTATATCACAGTATCAATGGGACCAGATGGTGTCCCAGCCTGCATCTTACACGAGCTTCATGACAGACGTATCCCTCACATTATATCACTGTTCAATATCGGAGTTACTACAGGATATGTACCCAAGGAATGGCGCAAAGCGACAGTGGTCCCACTCCACAGAGTTGGTGCCACAACGGACCACAGACAATATTGCCCTATAAGCCTAACTAGCCTGTTCTGCAAAGCTATGGAGCATATTGTCATGGGACTCATACACATAGACATCGGGAACCTACAGACACTGTGTCCTACACATTTCAGCTTTGTTGTGGGCAGATTTTGCTTCTTGAACCTGTTTGTATTCTTTAAACGGTTAACAGGTCCATCGACATAGGGACGGTTGTCCACACAGCCTACCTGAACCTTGCAAAACCCTTCAACACAATAACCCACTGGGCCATTATGCATAGGCTCACCAGCGTCAATATGGACACATATCTCACACAATGGATTGCTACCTGGATCAGGGATAGCACCCACATGGTCAGAATTGCAGGTGCCATGTCTGACTATACACCAGTTACACGTGACATCCCACACAGCTCGGTCCTGGGACCTCTCTTGTTCAGTATATATTTGTCTGATGTACAGGCTACCACAGGGGGAATATGGCTGAACATGTTTGCACTTGACTGCAAACTGGGTGCCATGATCAACTCTCCAGCAGTCACATGCATACTCAAACAGGGTCTCACAGAGATGGATGACTGGTGCCTGAGCCATGGCCTATAGCTAAATGCCATTAGTTGCATAGTCATCCCCTTTGGAATAACAACATGCCCACACATTACCACATAGGTAGTACTCCATTACATACGGAAGGAGTTCTTAGGGGTTTGGGGACATGACTTGTTCGTACTGTTGCCTTTGACATTCACGTTGCCAAAGTGGTTGGACACACCTTCTATATGGCCACCTTATCCCATCTGGTTTCTAGATCAAGTGAGGTCATTGTGCCCCTATACTCATAACAACCATGCTTGGTTACAATGCCACATTTGGGGTGTACCTTACCCGACATCTGCAGCAACTGTACTGGCCACAGAAGTTCCTCACCAAGCAGATCTAGGTACTCACACGGATGACCTGCACAGTTCGGATGCAGTAACTCCAGCTCTATCCAATCGCTTACCACCTACTTGGATATGATGTGTGCCTGTTGTTTACAGATATACCCAACCCAGAATTACAGGACATGCTCCACCTCAGGATATCTGACTCCCTTGGAGCTACACACTCCAGGGACGTATACCTCTGCACAGATGTTAATAGGACATGCTGGAGGGACAGATTCTTATCCTAGAGGTTCCACTCACTCCAGATTGTAATCCCAGTTTTACATAGGCAGAGCCACCCACTGACCACCTACAGGAGACATCTTGATGACTGTATGGGTGATCGTATGTTTACCCCTGGGATATCTTCTGTGTCCCTGCTAGACAGAGGCACACTAGCCTAAATGTACATGGGCTATCTTGTGTGACCAACTATTCACACACACAGTGTAGTAATCTGACAGGGTTGCGAATGCCAAACACATTCTTCCTAGGCTTGTACATGCCCTAGGGCAGATAGCCTAGTATTGACCTCTGAACGTATGCTAATGTTCAAGATGCACAATGTTTATTGCTGATACTGTTTGCAGGTCTTTATCGTCTTTGCTTTACCAGTTTCTATGAACAACTTCGGTATCTGCAGAACATATTTGATTATGACAGGGTTCCACTATATTATAGATGTGCCTGTTGTCATATAACTGTGTGCACAGGGCGGATTGCTGGATAGTGACAGGTTCCTGGGTTAACACATGCAACTGACAGATATGCGTGGCCCACTGCTGTACTCAGACATGGCCTAAGTGTGTAAGCATGCCCAGTTCAGGCTTTCCGTGTTTTGTTGCCTGACATTTGTCTCATTTATTCAAGTGTGTGAGCATGCCCAGTGTGACCTTTCAGTATGTTGCTATCTGAGGTCCACTACATTTGTTGATGCGTGTGAACATGACCAATATTAACATTTATACTGTGTGTGTTGGAAGTCAAGTTCTGTTCTTACTGCAGGACTCACCTTTGTGTCATAACTCGACAGGGATTATGCTGTGCCTGCAGGGTTTCCCTGAGATACTTTGCATAGACTTACCAACATTCCTTCATACAGGCTGACCACTGTAAAACTGTCATGGTGTAGTGTTTCAGTACTTTGATTATAGTGCACAGTATCCTGGGTTCGAGGCCCATCATTGCTTTATATTTTCATACTGAGCAGACCAGACTGCTTAAGGGCCAGTTAAGCAAATATGAGCATGTTGGCTTTTGTTCAGCTATGCCCTACTTAGACCAGGCTTGTCCGACATTGCTCAATATTCACCAATATTGCTGGACGTTGCCCTATATTACTCAACATTGACCCCAGTTGTGCTAGTTGGTGTGTGCAATTTTGTTTGCATATACTACATGGTGGTAAATGCTGTTTAGCACTACTTTATATTGCTTAACACATGGCAATCATGCCTTAGGTGGTGCTGCAGGGCTGCCTATGTCGGATGCACATACTACACTCCCTGTACAAGTTTGAAAGCAGGTAGTGTCAACATAGGCATCCCTTTTACTATATGTGCGAGTCAGGGAGAGGTATCATTTCCAGAGTTCCTACTGAGCCAGTGTATGTGCTATGCGTTGCCTCTTTGCCAAGGCCAAAGTATACTGGGCACGCATCCTTCTGCCTACTGGGGCAGGCTCAGGTTGTTCCTACTCCGAGTCACACTCTGCTTGTGATGGCCTTGGCAATGGTGGGGGGCTGTTTGGCCCAGGCCTATGCTGGTCCTGCTGCAGCTGTTTTCGCAGGATCATATTATGTAGCATAGCACATACCATGACAATTTGGGTACATGTAGTTGGTGAGTATTGCAAGCCTCCAACAGATGTGTCCAGGCACCGGAACCATGACTTGAGCAGCCCAAACACACGCTCTATTACATTACGTATTTGTGTGTGTGCCTCATTATGGCGTTCCTGTTCAGGTGTGTGTGCATTTCTGATGGGTGTCATCAGTCACGGCTCCAGTGCATAGCCAGCATCCCCCACTAGGTGACCATGTGGGATGTCCCCTATGGCAAATGTCTGGTACAGATGCGTCAGATGCCAGATATGGGAATCATGGTAGCTTCCAGGGCAGCCTGCACACACATTCAGTATTATGGCCTGGGCATCACACACAACCTGAAAGTTGATGGAGGGGAAGCCCTTGGGGTTGAAGTAGACCCTACCCTGCTCACCGGCTGGTGCTTTGATGCATATGTGCGTGCAGTCTATTGCACCCACTACCTCAGGGTATTCCACTATTTGCTGGAAGAGATGCATATTGCTGGCCAATACCTCATGGGAATTGGGGAAATATACATGATCACCGACATGTGCTGATATGGCATCCAGGAACTGGTGCAGTACCCTGGATGCTGATGCCTGTGATATCCCCATCATATCACCAGTTGGTCTCTGGAAGGTACCTGTTGCTAATATTCTTAGGCCAACACATACCTTGGTTTCCACTGGGATGGGTTCCCCTCTGTTGGTTCGATGTGTGAGGTGTGGCCTGCACAGCTCAACAATTTGCTGCAGGAGGTCTTTGTCCACTCTATAGCACTCCACTATCTCCTGCTCATTTAGCCCCTGGTAGGTTACCCTGGACCTGTACACTCTTCTCTGTCTCCTCACTGTGGGTTGTCCAGCAGCATTTCCATTGTCACCACCCTCAACATGTTGCATATGTCGCCTTATAACAGCAATGGCAGCCCCTAACATTTCTTTGTCTCAGTAAAGCTTTTTCATTTTTCACTTCTATTAGCTTACTGCAGTGTCTGTTGTGAGAAACATGATGGACTGTTGTTTGCAAAGTTTTAAGTGCTAGGCTGGGCTGGGCTGGTGTAATGCCTGTGTAATTGCCTGATTCTGATTGTTTTCACCTGCTAGTACTCCCTGGTAGCTTCCTACTATTTGTTGTGCTTCCTTTTTCCTTTCTGTTTCCTCAGGGGGAAGCACCGCGCACACAAGCGCAAACATGCGCACACCAGCTAACACGCATGCACACATGCTTACATGGACTAAAACTTGCTTATTCAGGTTAAAACATGCACACACCAGCACAAACGCACTTACAACTCTTTAATCAGCCTAATACATGCTTACTCCAGCTTAAACGTGCACACTTACGCTTTCACGCACGCACTCTGTCTTACTCGGGTTTACAGGAGCACACATGCGCGCATACTCGCTCGGCAAGAAACTTGGTGTTATCCACGGCATACACCTTCCATTTCTTGCCTTTCCCTAGCCTACCTGTTGACACACCTCTTTCCATGGTGTGTAAATGACAGCTGACACATGCCACTCTGCTCCAATGAGCTTCACTTCTTTCATACATACCCCCCTTGTGATGTCACCTATCTTCTATTCTGTTACTCCCCTTATCCTACTCCTACACTCCACTGACTGTGCTCATTTACTATGTAAACTTGCGATTCACTATCCTAACCCTTATTTACATAGGATTACCTGCTAATGCTTGGTTACATCTCTTAGACTGAGCTTCCCCCCTTAGCAACCTCTACTCGGTGGCCATGTTGTCTTCAACCTGCCATTCCCTTGCATTGTACATTAACAATTTAAATAATTGTTGGGTTTTAATTTTTAGTTTTCTGGGTTTTAGAGCACAGCCCATTTGCGCGGTGCTGAGCTACGCTTAAACATCGGAAATCGGAGAGAAAAAAATAATAATTTTTTTTTCATATTGCATTAGGAAACATTTCTAATGGCCATATATTTGGCCATTGGCATACTTCCTGCACTGGATGCAACCTTTATTTGGAGCTGTCACGGCTCCGTTTTGCTATTTGCAGAACGGTACTCAGTTGTCAACTGAGTACATTTCTGCAAATAACACTGCTCTTACTCGGACAGGTTCGGGTTTCCTGAATCGCAAATCTACCTCATTTGCATGCCTTTCGCCTGCAATTGAGGTAATTTGCATATCCCAGCCCTGTCTGTGTAAGAGCCATTTTAGGAGCTCTCTTGCACACCCCTGCAGGTTGTTCCTGGATCGCTCGTTGGACATGATGGCTGCATGGTGTTTTACTCTACTCTTAGACTCCGTGCAAGCCATTGTGAATCCGGCCCAATGCTTTCCAATACACTGTTGAACTACATTAAAAAAAGTGTTTCATTATGTTCTTGTAAAATTACAATCTACTAATGACTAACTTCCTGAGTAAGCATATCAGTAATGCCTTTCTTGTGGTATGCAGTATTAACAACCCTGAGATAATGCACTGTGCAATGTTAATCGCAACACTTATTATTCTGTATTTTATGTAAGCAAGACTGCTTATGTATTTTATAAGACTTTCCCCGGGATTCATGAATGGCCAGTTTCCATGCATAAACAGTGTAGGAGCTCTTGCATGGAAAATGGCCACCGAACGGTCCAGGAAAGTGCTGTTTACATGTGCACAAGCGGCCCTACACTGATCCTGCACGGAAAGCCATGCAGGATGCAAATCACCTCATTTGCTGGTAAAAAAACATGCAAATTAGGTGATTTTGTGATCCACGAAGCTGGCCAGACTCCATGCAGGAACAGAGTCAGAGCAGAAATGTATTCAATTAGTAACTGAATACATTTCTGCATCTGAGCAAATGGAGGCAGGACAGCTTGTGGAAAGCATGTATTACAGTCAAACACACATGACAATGGCCAAATATAAGGCCATTGGCATTAATTAGTGTTTATTTATTTTTTTAAATTAAACTTTTTTTTGGCCAATCATGGCTGTTCAAGCTTAGGGCAGTGGCGCACAAATGGGATCATGCTGAAAATAAAAAAAAAAATGAGAAAAGTCAATTTTAAGATCATTCTGCATTTTGCCGTTATAGTCAATTGCATACAGAATGTAAACAATACCAGGGAGCACTTGTCAAGGGGAAAAGGTCTGTTAAAGTGCAATAACTAAGGACTTACACAATGGGGTATGCAAATGAGGGGAGTTATACTGAATCACAGATTTCCTCAAAGTGTCAGCTTTTACCTAACCGTGTAGGTGCAGCAATACAACAGTGCAAGTATAAGAGCTGAATGACTTTATAAGGAATGTGTCATGCTTGCTGTAAGCTCATTTGTGCTCTGTGGCCCGTGTTTTCCCTTAGCTAAGCACAGCTAAGGAAGGGGGTATGTCAGAGGCTGTATTGTCTTATTCCATGAAATGCAGTGCGTGTTTGCATCCAGGGAGGGCCATTTCTGCTTAAAAGTGCTTACATTAGCTACACGGATGTGCTCAGTACACTGCGGGCCTAAAAAAAAAACAAAAAAAAAACACAGGAAATAGCAGAACTGTCTATATTTGAACACTAGGTATGTGCTGTACACCTTGGGGCTTAAATAGTGAGGAAGTGGGAAGGGGAAACAGCAGTAGGAAGGCAAGCAAGGAGAACTAGCAAAGCTGGCAGGTGGAATGTATCAGAATCAGTCAAATGCACATGCAGCAGCCCAGCGCACTAATATAAACTATACAAATACCCTACAGACTGGTTTTACCCACAAACTCTACACCACCAGTATACACAGATGGAGGATTTGTAACTGGCAAAAATAACTAAATATGTTAGAAGCTGCTGCTGCTTTACTCCATCAATATGTGCTAGAGACTGAGGGTGGTGAGGAGGAGAATGCTGACAACCAACCCACAGTGAGGAGGAGGAGAAGAGTGTACAGATCCAGGGTAACCTATCACGACCTACATGAGCTGAAGATAGCAGAGCACTATAGGGTGGACAGGGACATTCTATAGCAAATCATGGAGCTGTGCCAGACACGCCTTACACACAGAACTAATATAGGGGAACCCATCCCAGTGGATACCAAGGTATGTCTAGGGTTAAGAACACTAGCCACAGGTATCTTCCAAATACCAACTGGGGATATCAAGGGGGCTCTCACAGGCATCAGCATCCAGGGTACTCCACCAGTTCCTGTATGCCATGACACAACATGCCAATGAGCACATATATTTCCCCACTGCCCATGAGGAGCTGACCACACATATGTGTCTCTTCCACCGTATAGCAGAATAGCCTGAGGTAGTTGTTGCTATAGAATGCATGCACATCCATATCAAAGCACCACTCAGTGAGTGCGGCAGGGTCTACATAAACCACAAGTGCTTCCCCTCCATCAACTGCCAGGTCATGTGCGATGCCCAGGGTATTACCATGAATGTGTGTGCTGGCAGCCCTGGAGGCTATCACAACTCCCACATATGGTATTGCTCACAGCTGTATCAGGCATTTGCCAGGGGTGACATCCCATATGGCCATCTAGTGGGGGATGCTGGCTAAGTACTGGAGCCGTGGCTGATGACACCCATCAGAAATGCACACACACCTGAACAAGTACACCATAATGAGGCACACACACAGACCATGATCATTGTAGATCATGTGTTTGGGATGCTCAAGTCACTGTTCCACTGCCTTGACATATCCAGTGGAGCCTTGCAGTACTCTCCGGCTACATGTACATAAATGCTCATAGTATGTGCCATGCTACACAATATGATCCAGTGGAAACAGCTGCAGCAGGAACAGCATGGGGCAGGGCCCCACAGCCCCCCATCATTGCCAATGCCAACACAGGCACAGAGGGACTCGGAGGAGGAACATCATGAGCTTGCCTCTATAGGTAGAAGGAGGCATGCACAGTATGCCCAGGCCTTGGCAAAGAGGCATTGCATAGCACACACACTGATACTGTAGGGACCCTGGGAGGGATACCTCTCTCTGTCTCACACATACAGTAAAAGGGATGCCAAACATGACACTACCTGAGCTTTACCATGTACAGGGAGTGTACTATGTGCATCCAACATAGTCAACCCTCCAGCACTGTCCTCAATACTGGCCCAGCAACAAGGTAAGTCACTCTTCCTATCAATTACTGAATAGAATAGTATATTCTCATACTTGTATGTATGATATGGATGCAAGCATGCAAGGGAACTGGGTGGCTGAATGGGATAGCAGCAGAGAGCTATATGGGACAGGAGGAAATTCATAACAAATAGTGGTGTCAGCATACTAAGCAGCACTACACAAGGTGACAACCCTCACTGCAGTACATGTGATGGCTCAAAGAACTGTGGGTGTCAATAGATCACACACATGGATGTCAATGAGGGTCACATATCTACCACCAGCCTCACCCAGCAGGACAGGTGTAGATGACCATGAAGGAAGGCTGGGCTAAGGCCCCCAAATGATGGCAATGTTGAACAGCCCCCCACCAGAAATACACAGACATACTACAACAAGTCTGGCAGTTGCAGTCTAGTTTTGAAGGATAAGAAGTCTGAAATTGAAATATATGCCATTAAGATCTAACGTGTACTCTACTGATATGCCTCATGTCTGCATGATGGGTCACAATATAATATGAAACGGAAGCCAACAGAGTAACCGAAATACCAGTACAGTCATTTCAAATGTTAAAGTCTACAGGTAGAAATGCAGTAACAGATGGCCTGCAGCACTCTCAACTGGCCTACGGTCCTCTGGCAAAGGCTCATGCCTCACCCATAGTGCCAATGTATGGAATGTCAGGGGGTCCCAACTAACATCCTAACAGTAAACAGAAAACAAATGCAAGGCCATGTTGACAAATGCCGGTAGAATGCCTCCCCATGTCCTACTGCAAGGACTGTGGATCAGGCCATAAATACTACTGGGATAAAGGCCCAACTATAGGGATACCTCTCAGATATTGCTTACATAATGTTAGGTGGAGGAGAAAATAACAGAGGGGCTTGTGTAAAAGCATGGATGTCATGGAGTGTGTGAAGTCTGAAATTCCAATGTCCACCCGTACTACTCCCGACTGCAAACCCATCAATGAATAGCCACAAAACTGGTTGTAAACCACAATATGAAGGTAAACTGACCAGATATATGAATCCTGCCTCTGGCTAGCCTGGGTGTATCTGTACAGCCGGGAGGTATGGCCCCAGCAGGATATGGCCATTCCGTGAAGTTTAGAAAAGCACAAGGAGAGGAACCAAAAGTACCTCACCAAGAGGATCAAGGGGCTCAAACAGATGCCCTATGCAGTTCGGCTAAAGAAACTCCAGCTCTACTCAGTTGCGTACCACCTACTCAGAGGCGATCTGTGTCTGACGTATATAGCCATGTCCAACCCAGAATTAATGGACATGCTTCACCTCAGGAAATCCAAATCCCTTACAGCTACATGCTCCAGGGACTTGAACCTCAGCACAGAAATAAATAAGACATGCTGGAGGGACAGATTTATATCCCAGAGGCTCCCCTCACTCTGGAACAAAATCCCAATCCATGTTAGGCAGAGCCCCTCACTGACCCTCTTCAAGAGAAATCTTGACGAGTGAATGGGAGATCGTAAGTTTACCCCTGGGATCTCTTCTGTGTCCCTGCTTGACAGAGGTACAGTAAACTAACCTTAAAAAGGGCTACCTTCTGTGACCTACTATACAGAGGCACAGTCAACTAATCTAAAAGGGTGGCGAAAGCCAAACACACTCTGGCTAGGCTTATAAATGCCCTAGGGCCTAGTATCAACCTATGAACCTATGAACCACAGCCAGCATACTAACAAAGTGCTGCACCATTTACACAGAACCAGCAGTCTATTGTCTGTAGCTACCCCTCCACAATGGCAGGTGTGTGCCAGAATGTGTAGTCTATACGCCTGAGAATATTGGTCTCAGCATCATTTGGCTTGTATTTCCTGGTAAATAACTGTGAGCAAAGAATGATAACTGTCAATATAACTGTCAGTAGTTGATGACATGACACATCACACTGTAAAACAGTACATATGCCAGAATATCTATGCTACAACCAAACATGTCACACAAGCAGCACAGACAGCAATAGTTACAGTATCCTGTGTATGATAAGCAAATTGTGTCTCCATATTGGCAACCTATCTACAGATATCCTGAAAAAAACAGTTTGCTAGGTGTAGCTGTAGCACACAAAACCCTGAACTGGAGTCCAACCCTCCCTGGAATGGATGCACACACTCAATATAGAAGGTCATACTGGGCATGCTCCTACACTTAAAGAAATGAAGCCCATGTCTCACAACACAGTGGACTACAGAAAAGAAATGAAGCCCATGTCTCACAACACAGTGGACTACAGATATTGGTTATTCACAGCTGTCTGTGCACACACACCAAATTGTACACCATTGATACTTCACACACACACATTGGATTGGAATACACACACATATCGAAGGCCAACATAATATGTCAAACATACACACACAGAGATGTGGGGAAGACAAAGACAGCCAGCGACAGAGAGAATCCCATTATGAAACCTGTCCCACCCACTACATATCCACTGGCTTATATCACATGATGTGCTGATGTCATTCACTGTAAAAATACCTTTGGTTAGCCCTCAGCCCATAGTGTCAGTGGTGCTTGTGATAACTGTGTAACACTACAGTACAAATAGGTATCCATGTAGCAGTTGTAATCTCAGTTCTGTCAAATGTAAAGTTGTGTGTGAGTGGGTGTGTGTGTTTCTAGATGAATGTGGTTGAGGCCATTCACACTCACTAAATCTCCCATACTCCTCCTTCAGCACTGCTGCTGATGTCACTCACTATCAAAGATACTTTTGGACAGCAGCATGTAACCTCTGTGGTGCTTGCGATAACTACATAATACTATAGTGTAGCAAACTAGTTAGGTAGGAGTTCCGATCCTGGCAACTGTGTAAATGTGAGTGTTTGTTTCAGAGAGCATGTGTATCTTTGTAGAGACCTGATTTTGTGGTCATTCACACTTACAACACTCCCCTTATTCTCCTTTAACGCTGCTGCTGATGCAACTCACCTTCAAAGATATGTTTGGACAGATCTCCAACATATAAGCTCTGTGGCACTTGTGATGACTGCGTAATACTATAGTATAGCAAACTAGTTAGGTAGGCATTTCAATCTTGATCCTAGCAACTGTGTAAATG
Source organism: Protopterus annectens (assembly GCF_019279795.1). NCBI lineage: Eukaryota > Metazoa > Chordata > Ceratodontiformes > Protopteridae > Protopterus > Protopterus annectens. Next base: position 1,121,099,219 of record NC_056725.1, read on the forward strand.
TGAGTGTTCATGTGAGAGAGTGTGTGTATCCTTGTCGATACCTGATTTTGTGGTCATTCACACTTGCAACACTTCCCTTATCCCTCCTTTAGCACTGCTGCTGATGACACTCACCTTCAAAGATACCTTTGCACAGGGCTTCAAGATGTGTCCTCCATGGCACGTGTGATAAATGTGGAACAATGCAGTAATAATAACTGCATCGATATGGGTTTGAATCTCATCCCTGGAATGTGTTTGTGTGTGTACACATGTATGTCTGTACTGTAAAGATTTTGGCCCCGTTTACACCCAGTACACATCTCAGTGCCTGACTTTAGCAGTCCTGCAGATATCATTCACCTTAGAAGTACCTGTTAGCAACCCTAAACCATATAAGGTCAATGGTGCATGTGGTAAATGCATAACATAAGGGGCGGAAAAGATAGTTAGAGAGAGGTTTGAACCTCCTGCCGACAAATGTAAATGTGTGTGTAGGTTAAAATATTTTTTGGAATCTCTCATCCACTACATCACCCAATGCCAGTATTTACAAGGGCTGGTGATGTTCCTCACCTTAGAAGTACCTTGGGACAATATCCATCCCATACGCTCCATGCCATGTGCGATAAATGTGGTACACTGTAGTAGCAATACATAGTGAGGCAGGGGTTTGAAACTCAATACTGGCAAGTGTGTGTGTGTTTGTCATCAGTATCCTGTGTGGGGGCCGATGTGACTATATAATAACAAGATACATTGGGGGGGGTTCTAAATTATTATGCTGAGGACCTAGCATATGTCACAATGTCCACATTACAAGGCCAACAGTTGTCAAACACCATAGAGGTTGGTGTAGACAATCCACAGCCCTAAATGTGACAGTATGGATTAGTGAACAATATAGGCAACCCTTCTATTACTCAGAGACCACTCTCCACTCACGTATCATACACAAACACACTTGGCTAGGCAACAACCACTATAACGGTAGTTCCCCTGCCTCACAGATAGTACCCACGGTGAGATTGCAGTGGACTACATGCCTGTTGACCACAACAGTGCCACTGAAATCAGAAAGTACTTTCTCACTGAGACAGATGCCTGGTGTCAGAGCCATGGCCCCAAGCTCAATGCCAAACCGTGCATTGTCATCCCCTTTGGTAAAAACTCGTTATCCATGAACTACCACATAGGCGTCAGTCTACTTAACACCAAATGCATGATAAAAGACCTTGGGACCCAGGTGGACAGTAGTCTCTCCTTTAATAATCGCATCACCACAGTAGTCAGGAAATCCTTCTACGTGGTACACCTCATCACAAAAGGGTTCTCATCCAGGAAAAAAGAGGTCATTGTTCCCCTCTGCTCGACACTCATTAGACCCATTATAGAGTACAACACCCCTTTTGGAATGTACCTCACAAGACATCTGCAGCAGCTGGAAAGGCCACAAAAGTACCTCACAAATAGGACTACTGGCCTCAAACAGATGCCCTACACTGACCGTCTCAAAAATCTCCAGCTTTACTCCGTAGCATATCGCCTACTCTGAAGTGATCTCTGCCTAACATATAAAGCTATGTCAAACCAAGAGCTGTTGGACATACTACACCTAAAGAAATCCCAATCCCTCCGTGCTACATGCTCTAGGGACCTAAACCTTGTCACCACAATAAACAGGACATGCTGGAGGGATAGATTCCTGTGCCAGAGACTTCTCATACTATGGAACAAGCTACCCATCTATGTCAAGCAAAGTTCCTCATTAGCACTCTTCAAGAAAAATCTTGATGAGTGGATGGAAAATAGGAAAATACACCTCGGGGATCGCTTCTGTGGCTCTGCTCGACAGGGGCACAGGAAAATAACTTTCTTGGGTGGTGCAAGCCAGAGAACCTTGTTGGCTAGGTTTACTTAGGCCCTTGGGCCGATAGCCTAGTACCTACCTATGAACCTATTAACCTATGTGTTACATCTCCTGACTGAGTGTGTGTTATCCAGCAAGCAAAAGGACATGGCACCCTGTTCCATCCCATCAGTAGCCCAATGAATGTGTACAGTGTCCCTTTTGTCATGTTCCCCACTGGACGCCTGCAACAAGTGTGGAGTCTGCAAACATACCCCACAAAGGGAATACCATGCCTTATACACATGCCCTGTATGGACAGATGCCAATAACTCCACTGAATACCTGTATCATACTGTCAATGTAGGTGCAATCACTACCTCAGTTACATAGCCAGGTCTCACCAAATTAGGTCAGGAATGCTACATCAGAAGATACCAATCTGTCCACACAACATGCCCCACAGACCTCAAACACACTTCCACATGTTAAAGAACATGCATGTGGGACATGTGCACAACCCAGACACTGTCCATGTTATGGAATATAGATTACATACATAGGAAGCAGTGTACATCATTGGCCACCCAGAACAGAAACCTGGATGAGTAGATGGGGAATATAATACCTACCCCTGGGGACCACTCCAGTGACTATACACCTGAGCAACATTGTGAACTACTGTCATGTGGCCTGATGTCAAGATATTCCCTTGGGCTAGCTTTGTAGAGCCTTCAGACCCATTCACCTACTAGACACCTATGAAGCAATGACCCTATGGATCTCAGTACTGGCAAATGTGTGTGAATAGTAATCCCAGTGTGTTTGGTTGATGAATGTCCCCTGTGGCTGTAGTTATTAGCAATCGGTGGTGTGCTCAAACCAGAACATGTACCATTATCCATTCTACAACAGATGTTGTACATCAACATGTACCTATGTACAACCCTCAGCCCTATAATCTGTGAGGCATATGCAATTACTGTGTTACAGACTGGGAATTACCATGCACATACTGTACCCTGCCTATGCCATGGTGGATGTGTCACCACGCTGCCATACCCTGCAGCCTTGCTGCAGGGCCATATCTTGGTGACACACAGATGTCTAGAATGGAAATGGGATACAGCACATGAGAACACATTCACTCAGCCTTTCAATTGTGGGGGGGGGGGGGGTTGGTTAAAGCTGGCACTGAATGTGTTGCCAATACTCTGATGAATATCTGTTGTCTCAGGATAGGTATTAGCTTTGTGCAGTAACTCGCAGCACTTGTGTTTACTGCTGTGGAGCTTGTTGATGTAACTATCAAGGCTGTTGTGACTGTCATCAGTGTCTACTGCATCTCTGTTGCCATCAATGCCTGTCAAGGACTCCATGAGGGATTCAAAGTTGTGTTTGAAGCTAATAAGGGAGTCCAATAGTCATGGAACACCACCTTTCCTTGCAGCAGTATCCTCCATCTGATGTACACCTTAATAACGGCAGAGGACCATCACATTGTTTCCCAGTGTTTGGAGGACAGTGTCTGGGTTCTGTTGGATCTGGCTAGTACCATGCATGCATGTACCTGTTTGTACAGTGCCTATGTGTATGATTTCACAGTCATGCAGCTACATCCCATTGCCATGGGTGTGGTGAGGGCATCCACCCCTGTTTTCATGGCTGCAAAGTCAGCTTTGGAGAGTTTTTGCCAGGTGGTTATCTTTGTGGGGGATGTGACTGACATGTAGAGTTCCATGTTGATTACAGCCTGTGTGAATCTCACCATGCAGGGATTGACATCTAGGGATGAGCAATGATCCCATATTTAAGTGGTCAACACAGGTCACAGTTGTTGCATCACCTACCAGGGGTCAGTATGAGCCGGTCAAGAGCAATGGAAATGATGAATCCCAGAAGTCTTGGGCCACTGTACTGGTGATTGGCTACATTCCCCAGGTGATGGAGGGGAAGGTGAAAACTCATACTATGTCAGTGTTGCATTGGACCATCAGAGATGGCATGGTGTTGAGAAATGTGCATTGACAGTCTAGGGACATAGATATTGACTCATTGAAGGCTATGGCCTGGATTTCACTATTACCTCAAGGCAGTTGTACCAGAAGTATCCCCAATGCATTATGATGGGATACTAACCTAGAGGTGTTCCTATCCATAATGAATATGGAGACAACACCACCTGTGGAGGTGTGGTGTGGTCCATGTTTGGGGGCTGACAGCTGTGGAATGTGTCATAGCCTGATACTGCAGGTCTGCTGTCTGCTGCTGTGAACCCCCGCTCCATTACAGCAAACATGTGTCCTCCACTCCAACAACTGCTATGAGTGATTGCATCCTGACAGTTAGATGTCCACTGTTGAGTAGCATAACCCTCAGACTGCACACATGTGTAGCTGTTATGGTGGTAATAACATTAGGAACACTGCCTAATAAGACACCATAGGGGTGGCAAGACACGTAGCCAGTGGCTGGCAACCCAGCGGCGACAGATGTAGGACATCCATGGCAAGTCATTGGGTTCTGTCAATCATGCCATCCTAAGCAGAGAGGTCATGAATCCCCTGAGAATGACACATAACATGTAAGCCAATGTTCCAGTCAACCATCTCTTGATAGTACCACAGCATCATTCTGGGTGACAGCGGTACACTGCCCAGGGCTACTGTCACACCTGTCTGGACCACATAATCAGAGAGTTCAACCATGTCTCCAGTCATGTAGTCCAGGGAGGTGTGTCCCAAGTCATTCACCCACATGGATACTGAGTGATACTCATAGTTGTTGTGGACTGACATGACTGGCTGTGTCATGTGTTAGATGCTGGCATGTGATTGATATTTGGCTGTTACCTGCTCCATATGTAACTTAGTGAGTGGGATATGTGTGTGCCTTAGTACTGAGTTATGCATGATCACTGTATTGTGTAAGGTGGTTAGCCTTAGGAGCTTAGGTTGGGGGCACACTGTGTAGTATGAAGGTTAATGGGTGAAAGCACAGATAACCACCCTTCAAGCATGCCAGGAGGAGTGGACATAACTAGTAAGTACTGGGGTGACATCTGCGATGAACAAGTACTGCTGACAGCTCACAAGTGTGCCACACTTCATGATACAATAACCTGGTGAATTGCCAAGCCATAATGCTGGTTGAAGTGCAAGACAGAAAAAACTGGCTTGATCTACGGGTGGAACAGAATGCAGACTGTCTGCCACCTGTAATACTTTACCACAGCTGTGCAGTTATCAGCCGCATTGACCATGTGCAACTTCAGTAAGTTCTGTAGTGCATGTGGTAAGTGTGTAGTATTATAGTAGACATAATTAGATAGGCAGTAGTTCTAATCCCAATGCTGGCATGTGTGTGTGAATCATGTATTTTCTGGCTCATACCATTTTTGACTTGTATACTACACTTTACATTTCCCTTCACTCCAGTTTAGTAGATCTTTTGATATCATCCACCTCAGATGTACATTTGGTAGAGTTGGATATGTATAAGCTCTGTGGTGAGTCTCATAACTGCGTAGCACTACAGTAGGAATACCTAGATAGGCCAGAGTTCTAATGCTGGTAACTGTCTACGTGTGTGTGAGGATCATATCGTGTGTGGCTTATACCATTTTGATGTGTATACTGGTGACCACCTCCCACTGCCATTTCTTTATATAGTGTGGTGACAGCATCTGCCTCACATGCAGCAGGTTAAACCATTGTACAGTCCTCTGTACAGATGTGTCTGGAATATCCATATGTTTGAAACCTATACATGGTCGGAAGTGGTCTGTGCACCTTAACAATGGCCATGTATGTGATATTATAGCCAAATAGGCCACAGTGAGTGTACAGACACATATGGCATCATGAGGTAACATACTTGACTGAAGCATCATGCTTATAGGACATCTGCCGCCCTCACAGGTGGCCTGCCTTGTAGGTGCAATAAATGAGTACAGATGCTTGGTTTTACAAGTGAACTGTACCTGTTATGGGTCACATTAAAAGCTGGAAGAGGTGTGGATGGTCATATTGTGGTCCTAATTAGTATGACACAGGAACACCTTGCATCTTAAGAGGGATGTGTACATAATGTATATCTACTGTACACCAGTAATGTGTCATGCATGACCTTTTCTTAGGCCATTTGTCCAGCACAATTTGCTGGCCTCTGTCCAGATGTTTTGGCACTGACAAGTTGCAAGGTGTGCTACAGGAATGTTGAAGTCACGTCAGATAGGTGCCAGTGGTGACCACTGTGATGCAATACAGTTAATCCCAGTACAAGTGAACATGCACAACAAGCAATATAGCTATTACATAAAGCAATATAGCTATTACTGATGGTTGTGTGCATGGAAAATTGCATGCACTTCACATGCTTTGGATATTGCCAGGCAACAACAGAACAATATAATACTCACCAGCTTCAGGCTGCTGTCCCATATGCAGACCAGAGGGCCCTAGGTAGTTGTGAGAGGGAGTTATTGTCAGCACATGCACATGTGGCCTTGGTATAGGATGGATGCAGCATGTCTGCACATCTACAGTACTAACCACAGTAATACACAATGTCTTGTCCTCAACATAGATGTGCACCTCTGTGCATTAGAAAACACCATCCACAACTGCAATCAGACCTGACACATGCATGTAGATACAATACAGATGTATGTATGTCTGATACATTAGTATACTAATCCCCACTGGGCCCTTACCTCCATGCTCCTCATCCAGTGTGTGTGTGCGTGTAACCCACCTCCACAATGCTTCCCTCAGCATCATGGCTTGTGCATTTAGTGTGTGGCCCAAGTGTGGTGAGTAGCTCCTCTGTGGGTGTCAATGGGGGCTGGATGGCTGGGCTCCAACCTGTGTCTATCTGGTCCCTTGCTACAGCAGCAGCCCAATGATGGGCATGGTATTTGAGGTTGGTGGCCCGATGCTGCACATGCATATAACGTCTGCTGTGCAGTCTGGCATCATTTATACTGTGGACCACACTGTTCCACAGGGCACTCCTCTCCCGCACATCTCCTGCTCTCTGTCTACATGACAAGGCATAATGTCCAATCACATATTGGGTGATGATGTCTATTTCCCCAACAGAGAATGCTGGTAGGTAAGCAATCTGCATGTTACCTGTAAGATATAAACAGGCTAAAGGTCACAGGACCTCATAAGGTTGTCAAAATGCACATCAACAGTGGATATTACTTGCAAATAATCCAGACTACACCGGAAACCTCCAAGCTATCATGGCTATAGTGGCTTGCATTACACACCTGTCCCTGAGCTATCTTATTCCGCTCAATGTTGGACACTTGATTACATAATCCTCTAACCTTCATTAATTTATGTGCAGAGGCTTGACAGTGGTCATCTTCCATGACTATGGTGTGTGTATGGTGGCAGGTCTATGTTTGACTGTGGTGTGTGATGGTGGTCTGAGCACGTGCCTGAGTTCATGTAGGAGGTAGACACTGATGTTACTATGCCCCATGGAGATATGCTGTTGTTCCCATTGGTAGGCAATATGTACATGCTCACCATTGCTGAGGGGAGGAGTGTGGTTGATGTGCATATCTCCATGTACGACTGGGGTGAGCAGGGTGGTGATGTTCCCAGCTAAGCTGTGTGATACAGGTTGCCTATATCCATGGCATGTGTGTATGAGGTGTTCTTTAACCTCAGTACAGGGTGAACTGTGCTGTTTCATCTGGACTTACAACATATGTGGAGACACAGTTGCAATTATCCTTGGTGGTGTGGATATGTCCAATTCATAGTCATAGTCAGCCTTACAGGATGTCACCTGTGAACTTACCTATTTGCTCAAATATAGGTGGACTTGCTTCAAAGTTGTTGCCTGCACCTATGTGTCCCTGTACAGCCAATGTAACAACATATCATGGGGTTTGTGTATTGCTTCTGTCCACCAAAGGGGATTACTCTACGTTGGTGGAGGCTGGATATACAGGTCAGGTACTGCTGTGTCCATACAGCTACAGTGGATATAAAGGGTACACACCCCTGATACACTGACTGGTATTTGTGCAATTGAAATATGACACCACAATAACTAATTTCATGACAATTTCTACCTGCAGTGTGACCTACAGCCTGTACAATTCAATTGAAAACATAACAATCTAGTCTGTGAAAACATATGGAAGTAATACTCAGTACAATAAGCCAGTTGAATGGGTGTGCACTCCCTTAAACTTGTGTATGGACCTCTTGAGATGGTTACAGCATTTATCTGTCTTGGTCTGGACTCTAACATCGTGGCACATCTTCACTTGGCAATAGTTGCTCACCTTCCTAGAAACACCTTTTATTGTATTTCAATGGAATTGTACAGGTTAGGGGTCATATACAATATGTGAAACATTATGAAATGATCTTCTGTGGTCTGATTGCATATAGCACACAAACCTGGCATTCCAACAGGGGTGTATACACTTGTGACATCCACTGTATATAGGTGCTGATATAGTTGGTAGTGGTAGGCATGGACAGAGGGTCATAACACAGGTGGACACTTCTCTGATTAGTACCTGATAATCAAGCCTACTCCAGTACCCACATCAGTGCCAGGGCAATGCAACCACCAGTAGCTGTCTGTTGTATGCACTGACACTGATATTACACACATGTGCAACATGCACAACCTATTTACCTGACTGCTTGAAACCCATGTGATTAGTTTTGTGTCTTCCAGCTGAACTTATGCATACATACATGTGTTCAGGGGATACCTGGTATACATTTCTGTTGAATGTAAGTCTGGCACACTGTATTTACAGTCTTGCTGCTCAATCATACGTCTCAACCTGTTATAGCAATACACTTAGACAATGGCATACATAAATGGATGTCAAAAGGGACATCACTATTGAGACTGTATTAATATACCTGTGCCATACATTAGTACTTTGATTGCACACAAGGGTTTGACATCTCTGTGATAACCTGGAAAATGTCCAATAGTCATAAGTAGGTTATTATGTTACAATGCCATTGCTCACAGACCTGCCAATGCTTTGGCTGACATAACACAGGTATATGCGTATGTGACTACAGATAGTCACAGATGTGCTTATTGTCTACCAGAACACTGTACAGTTGAATGTTATTAATTCAATATATCACATGTAGTTCAACACACATGTCTGCAATGGTACTCTACTATGCACATGCCCTCTATAGGTGTCTTAGCTTTAAAAGGCAAAGATGTGTCATACTCATAATCACAGGTAACATGGATATGGAAAACATTTCATTAACTGGCCTAGCAGTGGCACAGTCACAACTGTTTGACAGACACCCCTGCAGTTGTCATATATGAGCTGTCCTTTTCCAGGTGAGTCAGGATCCTGAGCTGTGATCTCACCTTACAACCTCTCAGAGCATCACATCTGGACAATGCCTAAAATGATGGGGGATAAATAGGGACAGACTTTAAATATACCTGTTACAAACATAGGAAGTTCGTAGAATGATACGTTTAGCATTACAGTGAATATTCCTAAGGATGTGGAGTCTGAAAATCAAGTGTTTGTCATTACCTGATGACTTCAATCCTCAACTATTTTCCAGAAAAGTACAGATCTCAGGAGGAACAGACAAAACTACATAATGGTTAAATGTGGACATTCTGTGAGGATCTGTACAGTTGAGAGGTATGTCTTTGATATTTCCCACTGCAGAGAGGGTCAGATGCTATGGCCATAGCAGCTGTTTACCAGGACATAAGTACAGTATGTCTTGTTGGGACATATATTCCTCCAAAGTCATATTTCCTATTATTACAGACCAAGTACTACATTCAGTTACTTGCTTACATGTTCCACTTAACTTTTTTCTTTCTTCTCTTTTCCACTTTATGTTTCATTTATTTTTCTCTCTCTGTCTCTCTCTCTCTGTGCACTACAGGGATAGAGCTGGTTTGAATAGGTGGCAGCATGGCATTTGTAGGTGATGCGCATGACCAGGTGATGGCCTGAACACCTATTGGGGTTCCCCACTTGCTAACTGCATGCAGAGCAACTGTGTAGTTCTTCCAATAGCCAATGTCATGGCAGAACACTCCTATAAATGAGTACTCCATGTGGGCGTTGGCCCTGTCCCTTACTTGTGAGGAAGACATCCTGGAGTTGTGTGAGCTACTACCTCTTACAACAAGACTTGTGGAGACAAGCCAACTAAATGGTGGGAAAGGTTCAAGACTTAGCAGCAGAATGTGAATATTGCTGTTATATGTTTGGAATACTGCTAGTTTAACAGGGTTTGTCTGCACATGCTACTTCTGCATGGGTTTCAGTCTGACAAAGTTCTGTCTCTGCATATCTCTCAACTGTAGGGCCAGCCACATAATGGCCACAGGTTAGTCTATGTATGGGCTGTTCTACAGACAGGTGTTGTCCTTTGCAAATCAGTCACATACTCTGGTGATTGCATTATGTAGATGGTAACATTCATTTGTTTTCTGACTTTATATCTCTTAGAAAAGATATGTTGCAACAAATCCTATAACACCAGCAACTTTCTCAGTGTATAACAGCAATATTTTACGTATGGCCATGTATTTGGGCTTCTGTCCACCAATTATGCCAGGCTTTGTCCAGATGTCATGCAGTAGTAGGTGCATAGGTATTCTGGTCTATCATTATTTAGTACTGTAATTCCTGCTGAGGGGAATGACTGGGAAACATGTTGAAGTCTGTACAGTCAAGAGGTAGGTGTATACAGATGCTCTTAGATGGCCTTGTAACATATTTTATGTGGGGACAGTAACACATGTTATAAAACTAGGCTGTGAGAACATGCCAGACATATTACTGATAAGAAATTTGTCAGGTCCATAGCTGTACATTTGAATAAATCACACCATGGGGAAATAGTGTGTCTCAAGGTACTGTTTCTGAAAACGTCTGTTCTTCAGTGTGATGAAACATTCATAAAAGGGCAATTGTTATGTACAGCTCTCAGTGTATTTATATTAACTGTGATACTTTATCCCGTAGGGGGTTAAATGATGAGTGTAATTGAAGGCTACATATTCAATTATGTAATTAGGTGTGAATTGCTTCCTGAGATTAAGTCATGTATTTCTGGTGATGGATGCAGGCTTTGGCCAAAACATCAGAGTTTAATAAACATGTGTGAATTACTGGTTGGTTGTATTTTTCTTTGCTATGTTCAGACATTTTATTTGTTTTGCTAAGAGATTGTTGTATGCCAGGCCATTGTGTATGGCCTATCATGATTTTGTAGGAGTGTACTGTTCAGTCATTTATTTGGACTATGGGGGGGGGGGCAGATGTGAGTGTCATGGCTGCTTTTGTATCCAGCTGTGCATGCTGCCCCAGTTGTGGGTGATCTATCAGCAGCATATGTTTATATGGGCATTTTGGGACATGTATGCATGTGTGTATATATATATATATATATATATATATATATATATATATATATATATAATATATATATATATATATATATATATATATATGTATAGGTTCATAGATTAGTACTTGGCTAACTGCCCTTGTAGACCATTTTCAGCCTAGCCAATTACCCCACATGAGAATCAAACCCTGCACCTTATGTTTGTAAGGTAAACAACTTAACAATTATGCCAACCTCCATTATTTTAATTGCCTTCTATCTTCAGTCTTCCATATGAATTTAAGTATTCCACTACATAATTCTTTATACACAAAACTTTTTTTAAACCATTCATTCAAAAGCTTTCAAAAATATATATTCTTGCCACTCTTAAATTTCTTATACGTTTCATACCCTATTCCATCTAGGCCTGTAGCCGAATCCATATTTACTCATCCTTATACTTCAACTCATTTAAAGAAAGCTCCTTTTCCAACTCTTTTATTCTCTTTTTCTGTTAACTTTTTTTTTTAAACTTTCCATGTTTATTTAAGTACCTTCTTTTTCTTTAAACGTTTCTTGTACATATTGTACTACATAATATTTTCCCCGAGTTGTTTAATTTCTCTTTTTGCATTTTTATTCTACCATCTTCCTTTACTAATCTGCATAAGTAACTCAATATTTTTTACAAGGAAAAGAGAAAAAGTATCTTTGCTTATATAAATACTCTTGCATTTTGATTTCTTTTATATAATTATTTTCTTTGTCTAAGTGGGTGGCCACGGTGATGCAACGGTTAGCATTGTCACCTCACAGCAAGAGACTCTCCGGCTCCATCCTTGGCTGGGACGCCCTCTGTGCGTAACCTGCACATGCCCCCTGTGGTTGCATGGCTTTCTTCCAGGTGCTCCGGTTTCCTCTCACATCCCAAAGTAGATATATATATATATATATATATATATATATATATATATATATATCTCCAAGTATGTATATATGTGTGTGTGTCCACCTCAGTATTTATTGGTAATATATCTATATATTGTTGTACACATATATGGATCTCCCTACATATTTCACTCTCTCTATGTATGTTTCTATATATATATATATATATATATATATATATATATATATATATATATATATATATATATATATATATATATATATATATATATATATATATATATATATATTTATCTATATATACATTTATAGATACCAATCCTTCTTAATTGCACACTTGTCTCTTCCCTATTGTAAACTGGCTGTAAAAAAGGGTATGTTTGAGAAAACATCCTCAGACAATACAGCTGAGGTGGCTTACTGGTAAATTGCATAGGCTATGGTGTGCAGAGTCCTGGGTGTAAGACCTGCAAGTGCTATTTATTTTGTTGCTAAGTAAAACAAGAGAACAAGGACTGTTGGATACAGAGTGGTTTAGGCAGTTCTGAGTAGCTTTGAGCGGGTTTGCATGACAGTAAGCGGTGATTATGTACTGTTAAACAAATAGGAGCTTACACAGTGTAGGCTTCGCTTACCAGTGCACAAATCTGCTTAGCATTTACATTTAAGCAATGCTGAAGCCTGCTAAGCATAGCTAACTTCCAGTGAAATGTGCTTACAGACAGTTAGCCTTAAAAGTGTTTATTCTGTGTAGGCACTGCTTAGCGCCACACATATAGGCTTAATCCCGCTCACTACTGCTTAAAAGAGCTTACTCCTGCTTACCTCCGCACTAATTTCTTTAAAAGA
>NC_056725.1:1121117193-1121142176 GCF_019279795.1 Protopterus annectens
CCCCGGTGGACATCAAGCATAAATAGGTTATACAACAAGAGGAAGAAACTAATGCCAAAGAACAAGAGGGAACTGACTCAACAGAAGAGGGACACTCTCCACAACTTAAACAAACAAATTAGATATTTTGTAAAGTTCTCTAAAGCCAATTACAGAACTAAACTAGTATCCCTAGCTAAGTATAATCACAAGGCATTCTTTAGCTAAGTCAGAAATCTAAAAAGGAAGGTCCAGCTTTGTGCCAAACTATTAGTGGATGGTACCATTCATACTGACCTTGAAGACATTGCCAACCTGATAGAGAGATTTGGTGCAAACATCACCTTCCTGCCCCCACCAGACATACCCCAATGCATACTTGTCACCAGTCATCTACCTAGTATCTCCAAAGAGCAGGTCATAACCATACTCTCCATGGCCAAAAACACAGCCTCTCTGGGACCAGATAACATCCCATGCTGCCTACTAAATGGTCTAAAACAAGACTTAGTGGAACCAGTTGGCACTCTCTTCAACCATAGTCTAAGTAGTGGCTTTGTCCCAGCAGAGTGGAAAATGGCAACAGTAATTCCCTTGCACAAAGGGGGTTCATCATCTGACCTTGGGCACTAAAGTCTCATAAGCATAACCAGCCTTATCAGCAAGGCCATGGAGAGAATCATCATGGACCTTATCAACAAAGACATAGATGATGTTCAAACTCTTGACCCAACCCAATTTGGCTTTGTTAAGGGTAGATCATGGTGGACTTCTTCGAGAATGTCACCAAAGCCCTGGATGAAGGCAAAACAGTACATACAGCCTGTCTTTACTCAGCCAAAGACTTTTGACACAATCCTCCACTAAAGCATCATTGAAAAACTTACCCAGCTGGGAATTAACCCATATGTCACTAGATGGGTAGCCAGCTGGCTTGCCAACAGAACACATGCATTCAGAGATGCAGATTCCACCTCTACCAGCAGAACAGTTACTAGTGGGGTACCACAAAGATCTGTGCTGGACTCCCCACTGTTTAAAGCCTATTTCTCAGAAGTCCAGGGGAAAATAGATGGCCTGTGGCTTACCAGGTTTGCCAATGACAAGAAACTGGGTGCATTCACTGAGTCCCCCAATGATGTTGGCATACTGCAAAAAGGGCTTACACAGACAAATGATTGGTGCCAAAGCCATGGACTTAAAATAAAAAAAAAAAGCATTATCATCCCTTTCGGCAAAGTGAAGTTCCTGAAAATTACAATATTAACAGTATCCCAATTAGCTCAAACCCTGTAGCAAGAGATTTGGGAAACAGGTTGATTGTAAACTTACCTTCAATCACCATGTGTCCACAGTGGTAATATGGCCTTCTATGTTGCACATCTCATAAGTAAGAGCATCGCATCCAGAGCTAAGGATGTTATAACTCCACTGTACTCATCCCTCATCAGACCACTATTAGAGTACAATGCTCTTTTCTGTGTGTACCTCACCAGACACCTGCAGCAGCTGGAGAGACCTAAGAGGTTTCTCACCAAGAAAATTCAGGGCCTTCAATGCATGACCTACATGGACAGATTGAAGGCCCTGTCACTGTACTCTGTATCTTATAGGCTGCTAAGAGGTAACTTGTGCCTGGCCTAAAGAGCAGTCTTGGACTCTGCCCTAATGGAAATGCTGCACATCTACAAGTCAAATCACACAAAATTCGCTTGGTCTGAGGATCTTAACCTAGCCTGCAACATTAACAGGACATGCTGGAGAGACAGATATGCCTCCTAGAAATTGCCACTCCTCTGGTATAAACTCCCAAGTCATATAAAACAGAGCTCTTCAATGATCTTATTTAAGTGTAACTTAAACAACTGGATGGGAGACCGTAAATTTACCCCGGTGGTGTCACCTATGTCCCTCTTGGATAAGGGCAGTCAGTGCTGATCCCAGACTCACACTGCAAATATAGGTCATAATTCCTGCACTGAAATGGACAGACATAAAGAGTACTAATAATGAAAAAAAAATGGTCATTCTCTTGAGTGATTTGATAAAGAGAGAGAAGATATTTTGGAATTAAAATGGTAAAATATCATGACTATGGGAACAGATGGTAGTTTGTGATTTTGTATCAAAAGTGTTTCTCATCCAAAATATGATAACACATATGTTTACACACATAATAAAATATTGTTAGAGATCTGAAAGTGTTGCTTCTGGTGTGTGTGTGTGTGTGTGTGTGTGTGTGTGTGTGTGTGTGTGTGTGTGTGTATGTGTGTGCATGCGCACAAATGTTAAATGTTTTATGTGTCTTCAACAGAGCATTTGGAATTTAAAAATGTGTCTTAAAGTGTATTGTAGTGTGGATTATGAGAATATTCTCACAGTCGTCAGCTAGATAGCAAAGTTTCAACTGGCAAGCAAGGTTGTATATCAGGAGGTTACCTGAAAGCAGCAAACCATATTGTTAGTTCCTCACCTGGAGGATCATTTGAGGGAAGATCCTAAAATTGTGGAGGGAAGACTATATCCAGGTAGTGCTACCCTGTGGAGTGCATCATGTTGATGTGCTTGTTTACAAATCTGAGAGCTAGGTATAGGAGATGCCCGATACCTTGGACTTTTGCTATAAAGACAGACTGCATCATGGAGTAGCTGAGTGGTCCTTGAAGCTTGGATAAAAGCAACCTAAGGTACTGTGTATTTTGTCTTGATCTGTCAAGAGGTGGATCATGATTTTGTTTTACTTTTGATTTATGACAACACATTTGTACTTATATAACCCTGCCTCTACTGTCTCATTGGACATAAACTCATGCAGAATGTGGGCAGTTGGGGTTTGTCAAATCTCAGATGGATGCAGTGTCATTACTTCAAGTACAAATCACATCAAGCTACTAATTCAGTAACAGACTGTGACCCTTGTGTTTCTGGTGTGGTTTGCTGGTGGTAGCAACCATGAAGGAATTATTTAAAAAAAACTATATAATCTTAAATGATGACTGACCATACGCTAGTGCAAGTATTGAAGCAGCTAGATGTGGTGGTCAGTATAGTTGCCAAGCCCAAGACTTTAGTGCTTATGAATAATCTAATGAGGAAGGATAACCTGGAGTCGTATGTGGTGGCATTTGATAGTTATGCCACCATAGAGAACTGGAACCAAGCAGAGTTGTCAAAATTCCTGTCATTTCAGTTATCAGAAGTGGCAATGAAGACATACATAGACATGAAAAAGACTGATTACATAGATTTTGATAAACATAAAAATCATGAGGTATAAGAAATAAAACATCATAACTGGACTTATAATATAGGTAAATTGGTAAGTGTACAGTTGTAAGACTTAAACATATTCAGAAGCTTTGGCTGGAATCTGAGATTTGCAGTAAATTCAAAATGTTAGACATGTTTGCAGAAAACTGATATAAAAAGAGCTTTGCCCAGAAATTTAAGAAAACAGATACTGAAAAGTTATCACTAGCACCCTGATAGTAACTTTGCTTAAATGGATGGCACAGTGGTGCAGTGGTAGCTATGTTGCTTCACAGCAAGAGGTTCTTGATTCAGTTCTTGGCTGGAGTGCCTTCTATGCAGAGTCTGCATGTCATCCCTGCATTCATGTGGGTTTCCTCCCATGTTACAAAGACATGTGTCTGGAGCATTTCTCTTCAGCACTCTGCTGAAAATTGGCCTTGTTCCAAGTTAGACTTTCCTGGTAAACAAATGTAAAATAAATAAATGCTAATAATGAATAATGCACTACTTAAAATTGTATTACTTGCTTCCAAAACTATAATAATGAATATGCTATCATCTGTCAACAAATGAAAACTTCGTTAAATGTTGCAGGAGTTGTCACTCTATTATGTTATATCCTGCTGAAACTGAAGAATATACTGTCAGTAGAAATGTGTGGCTGCAGTGGTGCAGTGGTTAGCATTGTTGCCTCATAGCAAGAGGTTTTTTGGTTCAATTTTCAGCTGGAGTGCCATCTGTGTGGAGTCTGCATGTCCTCCCTGCAGTCGAGTGATGTTAAAGACATGCAGGTAGGTGCATGTGTGAATGGGTGTGCCTTCTTTGAAGGTTGGGCATCAGGCTGGCATCTCAGCACTGTAAAAATCCACTGCCAATCATTAGTGGACCGGAGTTCCCCTGTGGTGACCCATAACCAGGAAAAACTGAAAGACATTAGTTTTAGAAACATGAAAACAGAAATCCATGCTTTAGATGAAGTCGCTTTTACAGACTGCAGTAAAACTCCAGCTATGATAATTGAGCCTGCCCTGTGTCACTGTGTTACAATAAAGCAAGTAAAATTTATTTTTTCAAGAATTGAGATAGGATCTGATTTTGCAAAATCTTGGAATTGTGATGTCCATTGGGAAAGGTCCTTCATTGTGTAAGCAAAGATCAGCAGCAGCAGAAGCAAAGTGGAGATAAATAACACTCATGGTGACAGGGCAAAGAGATCCCCTTACACATGCAGAAAAGAATGCTTGGGAAACGGTTTCATCCTTTAACTGTAATCCCTAATCTAGCTCATGATATAACATTAGGAAATGATTTCCCTATTTTAAAGCACTAGCATAATAGAAACACCTGATGTCTATAAGGGTCATTTTCATATATCACATGTGTCTCTAATACAAGAGGTTTGAGGGGTCACTCAGTGTAAATTCTAGGCTGGCTAGAATTTTTTTACCGATTATTTTAAAGCACAGTGGGAAATGTGGGAAGCGGGGGATAATGATGCAGACATATGTTTAGCAAAAAGAGGTGCAGAAATAGCTTGAGGCACTCATTTATTAAAAGAACTAGCAGGGATGAAGGCAGGGCACTTCATAGAGATTCTGACTCAAAAGGAAAAGATAGGAGTAAGCTTATAAATTTCAAAAGGAGCTAAAATTTTGTTATGATTAGAAAATAAAAAGGATTCTATCTGTCATCAGAAGCATACCTTAGTGACAGGCAACAGAAACCCAAGAGCATAATATATTTCAGTGCAGGAACTGAAGGTAAACCCAGAACCATAGCTATCCCATCTAACATCCAACTATGATCCCAAAGGTGACAAAAAAGAAGTTAAATTCTCCAACCTGGCATGCCTCACCTGTCTCCTAAGTAGTGCTAAAGTCAATTTTGATGTTGCACTCTTTACACTAAAGGAACAAAAAAAAAAAAAAAAGCAGGTGTTCTGCTTTAAAAAAATGTAGCATACCACACATGAAGCACTGAAGCAACGGCTTTGCTTCAGTGTTGACTGCAGAACATAACACAGAAATGAATACACTACTGGCTGACTGACTGGCATGTGCTGATTGCACCCCATAATATCTTGCATCTGGGGCAGCTTCCCCTTTGCTCATCCTAGCTATGCTTCTGGGTAAACTGATATGAAACTCTAAAGTGAAAGTCAGTACTAGACAAGTGCTTTTTGTGTAGGATAACCCTTTGTAGGGGAAGGCATAGAAAAAAAGCTGTAGTACCAGTATTTTATCGTAAGGGACCTATACCTTCTTTCTATATATTCCCTGTTTTCTCTTGCATGTCCTTCAGCTCACAGGCTCATTACCACATTGTTTACTTCTGTACATAGCATCAGCACATTAATGTGATATGTTTACTCTTTCTCTTTGCTGACATTCATTTTTCATAGCCTTCACTCAAATCGATTGTAGATGTGTGAATTATATGAACGTGAAATTATAAACAATGCATTACTGCCTCTTCAGGTTTGGTTCCTTTGTTTCACTCAATGTGTACCAGGTTAAGTTCAGGTTTTTGAGTACTTAATTTTTAATCACACTGTACAAATAAAAATCCATATGAATATAATGTAATTTTCTGGTTAGGTTGTTCCCAAATATTAATGGAAAAAAACACGAGACACACAATATTTTTTATATGTGACACTGAGAAGGTTGTATGTGTACTTAGATAACCATGTGATAAATATTACTTGGGTGAAAGTAAAAGGGCATTTAAAATTAAAATTTTAGAATATATCAGGGACATAGAATAATGTAAGTTGGAGAGTCCAGTTTCTGCACATTTTAAAGGCTATCATAGTAGTAAAGTGGAAGGACTTCAAGTCAATATATTAGAGCAGGTTAAGGCGGATAGGTTCAATACTCCTCTTTTGAAACTTAAACTATTACAAAAATAATCTGTTTTTATATTAAAGTATGGAACTGTAGTCCCTACGGGACTTAATAGAGAATGTAATTGGAAGGTTTTAATTGGGTAAATGTTTTGTAATGATATAATTGCTTTACTTATTTTATTGAACAATTAAGGGTAATTGTTTTGTATATAAAAAATGTGTGTTATTTGTGTTTTTTATACTTTGAAAAGGATTTTTTGCCAAAACACTAAGAGAGATTTTATCGGAATAAAATACTACTGTTTAGAAAACTGCTTGGTAGATTCCTGGTTGTGAGTAATATGCTGTTGCTGTATCTGATATTTGGTTCTACTGTGGTCTGTAACTATATTTATAATGTCGTCTGTCAGGCTTTCAGTACACAACCGAGACTGTGAAAACAGCTGTCTTTGATGACCAAGAGAGACAATGTG
Organism: Protopterus annectens; assembly: GCF_019279795.1. Taxonomy (NCBI): domain Eukaryota; kingdom Metazoa; phylum Chordata; order Ceratodontiformes; family Protopteridae; genus Protopterus; species Protopterus annectens. Next base: position 1,121,123,746 of record NC_056725.1, read on the forward strand.
GTCCTTGTTTTCCCAATGTGAAGAGGTAGTTGTATTGTAGAGGCTAAGACATGTTTCTTACAGACAAATTATAAATAAGGCTGGAGATCTCATGTAGCACATTATTGTCTCTTTTTATTAAGCTTTTAATATTGGCTATAGCAACTACCATAAATTCCTAAATGTAATCACCACTGAATTTCAGAAATTTGTTTCACATAAAGGTATCTTTCATGTATCCTAATAACTAGACATCATACAAAGTTGCTGCCTTACATTTCCTTCTTTCAGTACTACAAAAAAAAAAAAAAAAAAAAAAAACATCTGACAGGAATAGAAACTATTCATATAAGTCTAGCTGATGGAAAGTTGGACTGCTACAATTGATTCCGTACCATCCATAATACGTCTCATAGACCAGGTAATAAACTGTAGGAAATCACAGACCTTACTGAATTAAAATAAGATTTTTAAAATCTCAAATTAAGAAATTTTAAAGTGATGGACATACAGCATGTCCTCAAAGAGAGTACTTAATGGGGTATGAATGATAGGTAGTGAGTTCCTTAGTAAAGAATATCATGCACTTAGTGAACACTGTCCTTAACCTTTTCCATTTGTATGTGCTAAACTCAGAAACAAAAGACGTTATCCCTTAGATTTGCAAAAAAAAAAAAAAAAGTCCACAGAACTGAACTATTGTAACAGCGAATTAAATAAAACAGAAAGAAAACTACCAATTAAATGATTTGATGTAAAAGCTGATAAAGCACTGTATAAAATAAAGTTTTTGAAACAAAATAAAGCAGGAGCAAACATGAAAAAAGGAAACAAAAGGTCTACATTTCATGACTTGGGGTGAATTATTACAGTAACTGTAATCTGTGGTTTCAAGATGTGTTTTTCCTAAATGATGTGGAAGATAGCATTACATGTTGATCCCATTAGGACTTCTGGACTTTGACCAGGCTGTAATTCTTCTGCGTAATAGCAAAGAATGGTTTGAAAATGACAGCACACATCATTGTTAACATGATCCATTTATTTCCATTACTTAAAATTGGAGGTATGTGCAAAACAACATTGCATGAGAGCTGTTGCAGACACAAAGTTATCTACTTGAATTCAAGCATTTTTATAAATCAGGAGCCTTGTAGTATCCAATGATACTCCAAACGGACATATTTCACTGTTTATGTGTACAGGTGAATTAAAAATTCATTATTTTATTGACCAAGGAATTATCTTGATTGCAAGGATAAGATAATGGGTAAATGTATCCTATATAGACTTCAGCACTTATGTGATATATAATTCAATATTATATTTATTATTTTGGTTGTAATGCTCCTGGAATTTCTCTTTCAGTGCAACCGATGGTGTGAAAAGCGTGCTACTATTTGTTTACTGAGGTCTATGAAGTGCTCATTCTCTGTTGTTACATGTGCATCATCCGTAGCCGGCTATGATGTGGCCTACATTTTGATACAGTACTTTTTATTTGGCTGTTTCACCCTCTTGTCTGACAGTGATCAGTCCTTCAATAGGCCTTTAGAGTGTACTTCAGCCAACTTGAGGGGACCCTATCCAGTGTTTGGTTTAGGTAAATCTCTCTCCCTATCCCTTCAGCATATCATTCTCATCCATCAGCCTGAGGGTGTAATGTCAACCACTTAACCGCAGATCTGGGTCACCCATATTTAAAGGGGGACCTTGATGTGCAAAAATAGGATAATTACTTCATTTCCATGGCATACAACATGATGGTGAGGCAGTACAGAGGATTATTTTACACAAATGGCCTAACTCCACCCTTTAAAGATCAGATTCATTTTCCAAAGAAATTGAGATGCACAAAACTGATCCTGTGAAACATAGACATCATACCGCTCAACTGTAAAGATTTCCACAGAATGTCCAGATTTTTGTCTCATAATTTTGGACTGTTTTTTCCTAAAATTGTGGTTTTCTGTCAAACTATTATTAGAAAATAATGACAAACATTTGAGTTTCAGACTTCATACCCTTCAGAAAATTCATGCTAATGCAAAACCTGTTATTCTATCAAGTTTCTAAGTTTGTAATAGCGATACTTAAAATTTGTCCCTATTTTGGGCATTTATCCCACTTTTATTTATGGCTTTGTCCAGATTTCTTGCTCTAAGAGGTTAAAAGGTATGGTAGACATCAACCCTCAGCTACACTGCCATACACTCGTTAGTGCATGCCCTGTGCATGCTATGACCCTTTACACTGTCGTAAATAGTCCCAACGTCAAGTGCAACAGTAAGGTGATCACCATCTTTAACCCCCAAAATGAGTTGGCTGACAATGGCAGCTCCTTCCCACATCCTCCATGCCAGCTTTTCCAGGGAGAGACACTATTTGAACCCAGGTTGTCCATATAATATATATTAGCCTATAGCTTTAATACTGGCATTGACCAGTACAGAGATGCATATCATGTCTTAAGTAGTTAAAAATTACAGTACAGATTCTAGACAGTGAATACTGCCCAGGGAAGTGCATCATTTATTTGTCTTTCTTATAGATATTTGAGACATATTTTACAAGAAGTCAGAAAAGAAACTAATTTTCAGAATACTAAGTAGATTTTTTGACTAAAGGAGCCATTCAAAGTGTACACCAGTGCTCATCTTTGGTATAACATGCTCTCCGGGATAACAGCCATGTGTGATACCGGTCTAGTGAGTTACCTTTACGCTTATAACTACTGAAGTTCAAATTAATAATCTGACTCTTAATATATCATCTTCTGTAGCTATTTGTAAGATGAATTAACTACAACTACCCAGGTATCTCAAACTGCACAATAAATTGTCAGAGGCAGTGGTTGCTGGTGAGTTCAAAGGAAGGGGGGCTGCAGGAAGCAAATGAAGAGGTGGGTGCTTATTGAAATTGCTTGAGGCTCTATTACAATAGGTTAATGACCATCACCTGTTATCAAACAACAATGGCATCAGTCACTTCCATCCACAGACCTACCTCAGTACCCACTCATTATACCCATAGTATAGACTATATGCTCCTCAGATGTCTGACTACAACCAACAAGGCCAATCTTAGGTGAAATGTAGCACTAGACAAAGGATTCCATATTTCCATAGTGCACTGTTCTCTTCTGTACCTCCCCCTGTACCCATTTCCTGATTTCTGTCTATCCTGACCTCATACAATCCAGATAGACTACTACTTTTATGCTTTTGTCACACTTTGCATTACTTTGTAGCTCTTTCTTCCATCCTTTAACACATCCTAATGTGCCAAGACTCTGCAGTAATAACTGAGGAGGAAGCAACAGAATTAAGCTGCAGGCATGGACCTGCTAGGTTCCCAGAAGTTAAAAGTTCTAGACTCTTTGTGGTGTCATCTTAAGAGTTGTTTAACAATGCTTTGATTCAGTGATGATCTTAATGAAAATTATGAGTAAGGAAAGAAATTCAATGTTACGCTTTCAAGGAAAATAGATTATAGATAAAGTTTAATGGTCAAAGCTAATAAAATAATAGTTCCCAATAAATTGAGAAGACAGATGCTTGTAAGGGCATATAAATCCTAGATCCTCCTCCAAAGCAAGATAGTTACTTTCTGTGTACCCTTCTGATGTTACACTGGGATGAAGGTAAAAGCACAAATGGCCACTGGCATGCAGTATATAACTGAGGTTCTGGGGAAAGAAACCAGAGCACCTGGATAAAACCTATAGAGACAGGAAGCACATGTACACTCCATGAAGAAGGATTCACAGACAAAAACTCTACCACATAACCAAGCCCTGTAAAATGGCAATGCTACTCTTTCTACCAGTGTGCTAACGATCAGCTGCTTTCACACACTTTCTGCCCAGACCAGCACAGATAGTCATTTATTGTACATCATGCTAATATTTATAATGGAAAGTTAAAAAAAATTATGGCCAACTTGTCTCTTTTAGATACAATGCAGTTCTGCACACACACGTCATCCTGTTCATCACAAACCCCCCCACTCAAACCTAGCAATTATAGCAACTTTATTCACTATGAATAACTAGGACTTCTGTAAAAAAAAAAAAAACACATTAAAGTATTCCAGCTGGCTTCACATAAATGCACACTAATTCTGCAAAGCCATAACAATGACTCCTTAAACTGACCAAAGGACAGTAGAATCAGTCAATTGTATTCATCAACAGCCCCTGTATCCAGCAACGAAAGCCGAATGTATTGACTTTGTACATCTCGGCACCTCAGACATGAGATTATAATCCGATAAAGATAACAATCACCACACACACACACACACACACACACACACACACACACACACACAGACGTGACAGTCAAATACAACTACTTGTATGACTGTGAAAGCACTTCTCAGAAGTGTGACTGTGATCAAATGAAACTACCACACAGGAATGTGTCTTCTCAGCTTAGTGCTGTAAGAATACAGATTGAAATTCATTGGCTCTAACCGTCTCCTCTTCCACATACCTCCTGACTTCTTAGATTCAAGAATGAAACATAACCTAAAACATAATGTGTAACAAAAGACCAAAATCAGGGACATATATTGTCCTTATAAATTTAGAAAGTTGCTAGAATAATGGATTTTGCATTAGCATGTTTTTGATATATCTAAATCAGAGATACATTCCTGCATGTTACATAACTAGCTTACATGATGCCTTTTCAGCTTTTCAATAATAAGGTATCTGATGGTCACTCCATTTTCAAAAACTGTCTGCATGTTGAGATTTCTATGTGCTTTTGTATCTGCTGGCTGGTAGATCATTTGTGATTACTTCGGAGCTAGAATGAAAGGTTGCCACACACACACACACACACACACACACACACACACACACACACACACACACACACACACACACACACACACACACACACACACACACACACACACACACACACACACACACACACACACACATAGACACATATATATATATGTGTGCATATGTGTATGTGTGTGTGTGTGTATATATATATATGGTTCTACCTGACATAATCGAAACCACACAACACCGACAACCACATCACCGACACCACATATTCGACAGTCCATAAACACGAAACCACACATAACCGACAACGAAATAACCGACGGTACACAAACACGAAACCCCATACACTGCACACACCACAATAACAATTAAAAACAAAACACATCCCCATTCCACAAACCACACACACAACACAAGCACACCAAAATCCTTACAAGCCCACACTAAACCTTACCCTAACCCTAAGGTCCGTCACTATCGCACACTTACCTACCCGCTCCCTAACCCTAACTCACTTAACCCGCCCCTATCGCTCCCTAACCCTAACTCACTTAACCCACCCCTATCGCCTCCCTCACCCCACCTCACTTCACCAACCCTATCGCTCCCTAACCCTAACTCACTTAACCCACCCCTATCGCTCCCTAACCCTAACTCACTTAACCCACCCCTATCCCCACAGACCGTCAATCTCCACACTTACCTGCCTCGCACCCAACGTCCGTCACTACCGCATACTCACACAGCCTTTCCCCATGTCGGCATCCTCGGCGTTGGTGTTGTCATCCGTCGTGTCGGTCTTCTGCATTGTCGATGTTCTGCCACTCGCGATTCGCGTCGGTCTTCTTCGTTTTCGATCTTCTGGAGCTCCGAATTCCGCTGTCGGTCTTCTGCGCTGTCGACGAAGTCAGGTAGAACCATATATATATATATATATATATATATATATATATATATATATATATATATATATGAATAATGTGTGAAGCTGCGGTGGTGGTGCTGCGGTAGTGTTGTCGCCTCACGGTAAGACACTGCTGGCAACTTGGCATGTAAAAATCTATCTGCTAATCATTAGCGGAACGGAGTTCAGCTGTGGCGACCCTTAACCGGGTAAAGCCGAAAGACACAACAACATATATATCTATATATGTCCATTTTCCATGTCATCCATAAAAATACAACTTCACAAATGGATAAGTAGCAGTTTAAAGTTCAGATATATAGTAAAGAGGATTATGATTGGGTGGCCAATCATATCTTGTTTATTATATGTCCGAGACATGGATGCCAAGAAATTCATCTGTCAAGCTTTGCTCTTGAGGTAAAGTCTTAGCATCCAAGTCTCAAAACACATCATGTTAAGATACAATTGGACAGCTGGTCATAATTCTTTGTAATGCATGAAGAGATGCCTGTTCCATGTGCTACTAACCACAGAAACATAGAATTTAAAAAAGGAAGTGTTGCGCCAACTTTGAAAAATGGTAATGCAGTTGGGAACCGCTATACATCTTTATGTATTCCATGTATAAGGCAAGCTGCTGGTTAATCCAAAAACAAAGGCCAGCACTCAAGTGTAGTTAAACATATTCAATGTTTATTAGTCATAACTATCAATTGGGGTATGGTAAAATTCCCTAATCCCCCAACAAATCCAACCAGACTGGTTTCGGCTGAAATAGCCTTCCTCAGTGTTAAACAAAGCTTATACACATCCAAATTATTTATGCAAGTACATTAATTAATGAAAGCTGCCTATTGGTTAATTACAGATGATCATTCAATCCAGGCTAAAAAAGCCCACCCAATTTAATAATCCACTTTTTCTCCTTATGATTCAAAATTGTATGCCACCCAGCTTTATCGGCCTTGTCACCAAATATTCTATCAAGGACAGTAAATCTGAAGGAAGCAGTGACATGTTTGAGTGTATGTTTATATAATGCATTGGATGGTCTTTTATTTCTAACATCACCTAAATGTTCACTGATACATAAGCGTAGAGGTCTGGATGTCTGGCCAATATAAAATGCAGAACATGTACATGTTGCTAGGTATATAACCCAGTCCAACCCACAATTAGCCTGAAATTGGATGTCATAAACAATAGCAGTATTTTGCTGCTGAACTGTTTGGGTTTATTTACTCTAATACTGTGTGTGCAGTGCTCACAAGGGGCACACCCACATAACACCTCCCTTCTAATGGTTCATTGTTGTTGGATTCTGGAACCCTACCCCAACTGATACTTATGACTAATAAACATTGAGTATTTTAACTACACTTGAGTGCTGGCTTTTGTTTTTGGATTTGCTTGAGATTTATTGGGCCTGTGCACTTGCCATACTTGCAAGGGTGATTTTCGTTTGGAGTTCCGACTTTTCCAAGCTGCTGGTTCCCAAATACTTTTTTAGTGAGTATAGTATAGACAGCAGACAAGAAACTGAGTTAAAATTAACCTGTTTCATGTTCTGCTGTTCTTATTTATTGTAAGATATCATCTGAAAAACTTTCTAATTCATCACTACTTTATCACCAGACTTGATGTTAACAGCATATTAACAAGAACTGGTAAGCACCCTTTTAAGTGCTGTTATGGTCAGGTCTCCCTCTTTAGTAGTGCAGAATTAGGATATCATTTAACTGATGTTTGAGCATAGTAGTACTGATCCATACACTGCAAAATTATTCTAAAATAATAAAATTCATATTTTTTTATATATTTTATGTTTATAAATCCCTCACTTGCCATGTGCATGCTAATGCTTATACTTTTATGTACATGATAATGTCTTGAGCCATATCTGCTTACAGTATGTTGTGGCAAAAAAGAGTGCTTGGACCCAGCCAACCAACCCAATTAACAAAGTGAAGTAAACAACTACGCATTTTTCTATGTAGGTCATCTTTTGGCATGCTAATTCACTGTTTTTGTTATTAATAAACTGGTTTTGCATATCCTTTCCTTAACAGTGTTTCTCTGCATTCTCTCTGTGTTCAGTATGTTTCTTGTAGGTTAAGATGTGCAGCGTTTGTATTTCAGTGTCCCTGTACCAGCCCTGTTACTGATATTGCTTCTTGTCATAGTGATAAAGTATTTCTGCTTGATTTCACGTTACTGATAACAGTCTGATCTAAGACTATCTACTTTGTCGTATGTGTTTATATTTTTTCATAGTGACAATGGATTTTCTAACCTATACTTTATGTTTATATACTACACAGCCCTTCTTCACTGTGAGTTAATAATGTACTTGATGTGCCTTTTAATCTCTGATAAAGATTAAATTCTCATTACTGCTATAAAGTAGAGGGAGAAAGATTGATATACCTAAACTTTGCAGTAGGTTTTATATCCCTGTGCTCATTTATCATTTCCACATCTGATTTACAAGACACATGTATTTTTTTCCACAGTTTAACATTGTGTTTATTATTATCAAGTATTCTGTAGATTTAAACTTTGAATGTTCTGCAAAAATAGTTTCAAATAGCTGTTGCTTACATGAATACTTTACATAAATGAAGCTGTTTGTCCTATTTGGCATCAGCTTCATAAACACATTTTTTATTTATTTATACAAATTCCTATTAAAAACAGCTCTTTAGGAATCTGAATGCTATCTGCAGCTCATTGTTTCTGACATAACAGATTGCTGCATTATGCTGTTTTTATTTATTTATGTATTAATAATGTAGCCTTAATATACACAGCTGCAGATGTTTCAGAGTAGAGCAGTTCAGAAGTTATGAAATGGATTTATAACAGAACCATAATAATACAGAAGTAAATATTTTCATATTTCTGTGAAGTAAATGAACAATAAATAGAAAAATTAGAGCAGAGCAAATGTGATAATAAAAAGAGTGTGTGATTCATTAAAGACTACATATACAGTTTGTAATGCATCACAATGACGAGGCTTTCATGCAGTGCATTATAAGCTTAATGGGTATTCCCGTGACCTGTTTATTTTAGTGCATTTAAATTATAACCATAAATGTAAACACACTGTGCATTATAAATTATGGTTATATTATGTACTTGTTCATTGCCTAAGCATTGACTGCATTATCCATACCAGTCACTCTGTCTTTGTTCTTTGTTATTAAATCATGGTCTATCCTAGATTGCCTACAATATATATTATTCATTTGTTTGGTATGCAAGACTCATCAGATGTATCTCTCTCTTTCCAGAAGCAATTCAATAGTACTAAACTTATTAAAGAAGTTGATGAAAGACACACAGTGTGTAATGAGAGAGGGAGGGAGAAAACCTGACTCCTGACTAAAGGATTAAGAAATAGCAACTCATTGCTAAATGCCATTGTGAGGCACTGCCTAAGTGCAACATGACTTGTTATCAAACATGACTATTAGCACCTGAATGCCTTCATCATTTATTTATTTAATTATTTATTTATTTAATTTATTTTTTTATTTTACATTTGTTAACCGGGATGGTCCGACTGGACACAGGTCCATTTTCAGGGGAGGCCCAGGGAGAAAAGCTTCATAGTAAGTAGAATTTTACACAATATGTTAAAATACAGTATACAGAGAATTTTCAAACAATATGTTAAAATACAGTATACAGTAGAAGGCATAACAAGACCTATATTTACAGGAAAAAATAGTTACACATGGTTAATAACAGAATAAGTATACAAATTCAATCAGAATTCAGGAGAAGACCTAGACTGTAATATATATTACAGTAGGTATATTAGGAAGTGAGGTATATAAGTGGAATAATTTTAGGACTTATGTAACACATGGGCATAGCCACTTATTCTTTAAGTGTGTTCTAAGTGAGTTTTTAAAGTGAGAAGAGGTAGAGGCAGAAATCAGAGCAGGGGGGAGATTATTCCAGGTTCTAGCTATGGCGTGGGAGAACAGTGCTTTTCCTGCAATATTGTTAGCTCTAGAGATACAGAGGAGGGGTTTGTGGGAAAATCGGAGAGGACAATTTGCATTATGGTGGGTGAGAAGTTGGCCTAGTGCAGGAGGGTTTTCTGGATGTGTTACCACATTGTATGCAATGTCTACTTGGTGATAGGTTAGTAGCTGGGGAAGTTCCAGCCATTGCAGTTCCCTTAGAGCCTGGCAATGGTGGGTTCTAAAGGTAGAGTTGTTTGCAAACTTGGCAATTTTATTATAACATGATTCGAGTCTGGCAAGGTCAGGTTTTCTAAGCTGGGTAAGAATTGGAGCAGCATACATTAGGGTAGACAAGAGGTGAGCTTGGGCTACGGTAATCTGTGCTTGTTTCGAGAGGGATTTCCTGTGCCTATATAGTGTTCCCATTTTTTTATGGACTTTTTTGATAGTTTGTGAATTTGGATGCTGAAGTGTAGATTTTTATCGATTTCAATGCCTAGGAGCTTGGTATGGTCAGAGGGAGAGATAATAGTGCCATTTTTGGAGGAAACAGTGAAGGATAGAGGGGTGGAAATGGTTTTGTTGGGGTGAAAAGTAGTAATTTGGTTTTATTAGGGTTTAGAATAAGTTGGATCTGAGTGATCCAATTTTACACAGTGCTAAAGGATTCCTGGGTGAGTTGTTGTAGGGTGGGAAGTGATGGGGCTAAACAGATAAGAGTTGAATCATCAGCGTATTGTATAAGTGAAGCATGTTGTGTGGTGGTATGGAGATTATTGGTAAATATGGAGAAAAGAAGTGGGCCTAATATGGACCCTTGTGGTACACCTATGGTAGTTGGGAGTAAAGGGGATAGTATACTTTGCCATTGGACAGATTGTTGCCTATTTGACAGATAGCTTTTAAACCAGGCTATAGCAGAAGGGGCAAAGGATAGGGATGTCAGGGTGTCTAGTAGTAAGGAATGTGAAACCATGTCAAATGCTTTGGAGAGGTCTAGAAATATTGCAGTTACAAAGTTATTATTATTTTTATGTTAGTTGATCAGATTGGTGAAAGAGAGCAGAGAGATAGTTGTGCTATGATGTTGTCGGATGCCATGCTGTGTGGGGGAGAGAAGATGGTGTGAGTTTAGGAATTGCATTACCTGAGAATGTATACATTTCTCTAGTATTTTAGATAAAGGGGGTAGAATGGCAATGGGGTGATAATTTGAGTATTTGTAAGAGTTTCTGCCTTTATGTAGTGGAATAATGTATGATACCTTCCATAGCTGTGGGATATATGCTTCTTGTATGGAGCGATTGATAAGAATAGAAATAGGGTAGGATAAGGATTCAGCAGCTATTTTTATGAAGTTGACTGGTAGACTGTCAGTGACAAGAGTGGTAGGTTTCAGTTTTAGGAGGTGTTTTTTAATTGTTGAGGTGGGAATGGGTGAGAGCGTAAAGGATGGGATGTTGTCAGGGCATTTGGTTGGATTATATGTAGGGTTGTTTTTGGATAGTTGGGAAGATAGCATTAAGATGGATTCTGTAAAATGGTGATTGAATTGGGAGGCAATGTCCTTGTTGTCATTTGTGGAGTTAGGAGTGGGAGTGGTAGTTTTGCCTGGTTTTAGGACAGAGTTAATAGCATGCCAAAACTTTTGGGGATCTTTTGAATGTTTGTTTTGGATATTGAGGAAGTAATTTTGTCTATTGAGTTTAGTTTGTCTCTTGGCCTGATTTCTAAGTTGTAGGTAACTTTGTTTGGCTAGGCTAGTACTGTATTTCTTCCAAATTCTCCAAGCCTTATCCCTTGACTTTATAAGGGCTCTAGTTTCCATAGTTAGCCATGGTGCATAGTTTGACTTGGCTCTTATTTTAGTAATTGGTGCGACTCTATCAAGGATATTGATGAGAATATTGTTGAAGTAGTCAACGGCTTGGTCTAGATTTACGGTTTGTAGTTGTTTCCAGTTGCTATGTTTTAGAATATTGCTTAGTTCTTGTATATTTAGTTTACGATCATCTCTGACTTGTCTAAGAACAATGGGTTTGGCTATGTTGGTACGTTTCTGCAGGAGGAAGGTGGGGAGATGGTCACTAAGACCATCAGGAAGGCATCCTATCTGATAGTTTTGTTTGGGGCAGTTAACTAGTGTCCAATCTAGAATAGACTGTTTGTGAGTTTTTTTGTCAATTCTAGTGGGTTCTTGGATAAGTTGGGTAAAACTGTAAAGATGAATATGTTTTATATATTAACTTAAAGGATGTAACAGTGGACTTCTTTGGATAAATTAATAAAGCCTTATCTGGGTATGAGTCATAATTTTTCCCTGCACAAGTTATACTGCTGTAGTAGAAAATAGAGAACAATATTGAAAAAAATCCAAAGCATGCTGATTATTAGTTATTAGGTAATATTATGACAATGTAAAATGGATATGAATGTCTGGATAAGGGTGGATCACTTTGGTAATGTATTTGTCTACTTCAAAGGGTACTGAAAAATAACAAACCATCCGCATTTCTAGAAATAAATAATGATTGCAGTACTGATACAGTATGGAATATAAAATACATTATTGTAAATTTTATCACAGTTTTATCATAATGGCTGACGACATCTTTTTTTTTTCATCATTAAGATGTCCATTAACTTTTATCTTTGTTTTGTGGGAGAATGCTGAGCAATCAACTTCCAAGCTTCTGGAATTAGAATTCCTATATTTTTCTAATGTATTTCATTTATGTACTTTATTAATCTATTTATATTTGCTTAAATAAAATAGCACTAATTAGTTTATATTTTAGTACATGATTATTAGTTAAACCAAAAATTAGATGTACTACTCATGTCTTGAAATGCAGCTGCTAACTTCAAGCAACTAGAAAGATGCCAAACGGATATGTATCAAAGGGCAAGATGCTGTATGGAATTCAAATGGCAGCACATGAACAGGAATAGATGGATATTTTCTGTAAGCCGCAAAGACATTAAGACAAATAGGGTTCCCTACTGAGCAAAGCAATACTGTTCTGAGATATAAAATGTCCATCTCCCCCAGTCAAAGAAACCATAGTCAAAAACCTTTCCAAAGCAAACTTCAAACTACTTGCATCTGAAGTGGAAAGCTTCACTATTCCCTTGCAGAAGGATAATGATATCCAGGATGCGGAATCCTACACCAAGGCACTCTATATGCATCTTCAGGATTGCATGGACCGTGCTATCCCAAATAAAACCAAGACCCCTTCCTCAAGCAAGAAGAAACCAGCCTGGTGGACCCCGGCCATAAGCAAACTTTACAATAAAAGGAGGAGACTTATACAAAAAAAGGCCAAATCTCAAGTAGAAATATCATCCCTGATCAGCAATAAGAAATTGAGGGCCCTTATCAAATCAACTAAAGCCAATTTTGAAAAGAAAGTTGCCAAGGATGCCAAGGATGAACATAAGGCCTTCTATGGCTAGTCAAAAACCTAAATAGCAACGCTCAGGTCTGTTCTGAGCTAGTACAAAATGGAACAAAATACACTGACCTCACTGACATTGCCAGCATCTTTGCTGACAGGTTCAGTGCAAACCCCCCCCCCCCTCACCACCTACAGGGCCTATTATCATTTCAGGGGATTGTGTAAGTCCAATTATTACTGATACATTGGTTAACAAGGCTCAATCTAAAGCTAAAAACACTGCCTTCATAGGACCAGATGGTGTCCCAGGCTGTGTCATACACGAGCTCCAAAAGGAATTAACCCCACATCTTAATACCCTGTTCAGTCTCAGCCTCTTCACAGGACATGTGCCCATAGAATGGCGTACGGCAATGGTGGTCCCGCTACACAAGGGTGGGGCCACAATTGACCCTGGGAACTATCGACCAATAAGCCTGACCAGTCTGATCTGTAAGGCTATGGAGCGAATCATTATGGAACTCATAAATGGAGAGATCGGGAACCTCCAGTTGCTGGACCCCACACAGTTTGGCTTCTTCAAGGGCAGATCATGCCTCCTGAACCTGGTGGATTTCTTTGAGACAGTTACTCAGGCTATAGATAAGGGAAAGGAGGTACACACAGCTTACCTTGACCTTGCTAAAGCATTTGACACCATTCCCCATTCAGGTATTATTGATAAGCTCACCAGCCTGGGCATAAACCCTTATGTCACAAGATGGATAGCAAATTGGCTCTCAGACAGATCCCATAAAGTAAGAGTAGCAGGATCTATATCCGAATCCAGACCAGTAATGAGTGATGTGCCTCAGGGCTTTGTCCTGGGGCCCCTCCTGTTTGGCATATACTTCTCAGAAGTACAGGCAAGCATGGAAGGGCTGTGGCTGACTAAGTTTGCGGACGACTGCAAACTGGGTGCTATAATAGAGTCTCCGGCCGACATGGAGATCCTCCCGAAGAGCCTAAATGAGACTGATGCATGGTGTTAAAGCCATGGTCTCAAGCTAAATGCAAAAAAATGCATAGTAATCCCCTTTGGAAAAAACAGAGTACCCACAAACTACAACATAGGAGGTAATCCCCTGAAATCTGAAGAAGAAATAAGAGATCTAGGGACCCAAGTAGATAGTCAGCTTTCCTTTGATAACCATGTTGCCAAAGCGGTTAGAAAATCCTTCTATGTGACCCATCTGATCACGAAAGGGTTCGCATCAAGATCTAAGGATGTAATGGTGCCCCTCTACTCTTCCCTCATCTGACCCATTATTGAGTACAATGCACCAATTGGAATGTACCTGGCTAGACATCTCCAGCAGCTGGAGAGACCACAGAGGTACCTAACCAAAAGGATTACTGGCCTCAAACAGTTGCCCTATGCAGCACGATTGAAAAAGCTAAGACTGTTCTCTGTTGCATACCGCTTTCTCAGAGGTGATCTCTGTTTAACGTACAGAGCCATGTCCAACCCAGAATTGTTGAACATGCTTCATCTTAGCAAAACCAAATCTACTCGAGCTACACGCTCTAGGGATATAAACCTCAACACAACAATGAATAGAACATGCTGGAGGGATAGATTCCCTTCACAGAGACTTCCCTTACTATGGAACAGGGTCCCGATCTACATAAGACAGAGCCCCTCATTATCACTCTTCAAGAGGAACCTTGATGAGTGGATGGGTAACAGAAAGTTCACACCGGGGATCACACCAACAGCACTACTAGATAGGGACCAAGGGTACTAGCTGCTAGTACAAGGGTCTAGGGAACTACTAAAGGGGTGGTGAATACCGCACAATGTGACTGGGCTAATATATGCCTTCGCGCAGATAGCCCAGTACCAACCTATGAACCTATCTGTCAGTCCCAGACTATCACTGAGTTACTTCAAAATTAAGGGACATTGGAGTAGTGATGGATGGCAACTGAAATAATGTGTATAATAGCAAATTGTGGAGTAAGATCTTGGAAAAAATGAACCAAGTAAGTATAGCATCCCTTATGACTGATCAGCAGAAAACCCATAGGTTCATCGGTAATTACTAAACTAATGACCCTTACCTGGAACTAGTAAAACTTGGTGAAATCTGTGAGCAGCCCTTATTATGAATTGAAGCTGCACAGTTGAGTGTGACAGAAGCTTTTGTATCTTGATACCTTAAGGTTACCTTAACAGGTATATGTAGGCTTGGGCAGAGGTGGTCAAAGATTTACTGGTTGTTTCTGTCTACTACAGACATAGGTGCCAGAACAGGAGTAAATTTCCCATTTTCCATCCATTGGCCCAAGTTATGCTTGAAGTGGATTAGAGAAGAATTCTGCTTCACATTGATGGGAACCTTGTAACAGAGCAGTGGTAGTGTTTGAGAGACATGCCTGTCCCTCCAGCATGTCCTGTTTGTTGCAGGTGCAGTTTAGCTCCATAGAGCAGGTAATTCTGATGTTATTTGTTTTGTGAATATGCAACTAGTCCATCAGAGGTCTTATAGAATTCTTTGTAGGGCAGGCATAGATCACCTCTCAGCAGTCTCTAGAAGACTAAGTACAGGGATATGGCTTTGAAGCAGTCTGAACAGGGCATGTTGTTTATATTCTTTTTGTGAGCAACATCTGTAGACCTCCACAGTTGTTGCACATGGCTGGCCAGTTACTTACTGAAGGGGCATTTATGCAATTATTCATTTTATGAAGGCCAAGGTCAGTGGAACAGTGACATCATGGACCAAGATGCCATACCTTTGCTTATAAATTGCACAAGATAGAATGATTTCCTTAATATTGCAGATGTGATGGCAAAAGGCAATGTTGCTATCTACATGCTGTCCTCACTCTTTGCTTGTATATACTAAGTTCTAAGCTGTATAACAATGAATAAACAAGAAAGATCTTAACACAGCAGAAGCTCTTCTTCTCACAAAAACAGCAGTTTACAGTACATACGTTGTGAAGGTACAACCTATAAGGAGGTGTAAATTAAACAAGATGCAACTTTTCAGTTAAAATACAAACAAATGACCTCTGATTAGTATCAGAGAAGCCAGTGTGGACAACATCATGTAACCTCTGACTGAAACATCAGAGTTTAAAATATTAGAAATGGTGATGAATTTGAGCGCTAATAGGGAGATGCAATGGGAGATGATAGAATATGCTGGTGATGGAGACTGTTGTGCGGTTACATACAACAAGGGATCTCAACAGCAGGATGAGGTAGAGAGCTCTGACCTGCAACTAGTAAAACTTGGTAAAATATGTAAGCAGCCTTATTATGAATTGAAGACACCCACTGGTGAAACAGTGAGTGTGATAGAAGCCTTTGCATCTTGATTTTACTTTTGTGAGTGTGACAGAAGCCTTTTCATCTTGATGTTACTTATTGTGAGTGTGACAAAAGCCTTTTCATCTTGATGTTACTTATTGTGAGTATGACAGAAGCCTTTTCATCTTGATGTTACTTATTGTGAGTGTGACAGAATCCTTTGCTCCATGATGTTACTCATTGTGAGTGTGACAGAATCCTTTTCTCCACTATGTTACTCATTGTGAGTGTGACAGAATCCTTTGCTCCATGATGTTACTCATTGTGAGTGTGACAGAATCTTTTACTCCATGATGTTACTCATTGTGAGTGTGACAGAATCCTTTTCTCCATGATGTTACTCATTGTGAGTGTGACATAAGCCTTTTCATCTTGATGTTACTTATTGTGAGCATGACAGAAGCCTTTTCATCTTGATGTTACTCATTGTGAGTGTGACAGAATCCTTTGCTCCATGATGTTACTCATTGTGAGTGTGACAGAATCCTATGCACCATGATATTACTTTGCACCTTGGCATTACTCATTCCTACTGTGTGCACTGTTGACTCAACCTAAAAAAGTTTACATTTCTTTCATCCAGTAGCAGAGCACACAGAAACAATGTAAGCAAGTAATTTATTGACAAGTTTTGCCCTATGTATTTTAGGGGATAGAGCATGTAAATGAAGCAATGCGGCCTTTGCCTGTGTTTTAGTAATGTACTAATGTAGGAAGCTTCAAGATATGCTTATTAGTCAAATAACAAAGGATGTGTGACATTGTTTCTTTATTTTAGTGTATGTACATGCTCATTCAGAACACTATATCAGCAGCTGAGAGAAGTTTTACTGATGCCAGGCATTTAAACATGAATGCATGAATAAGGTATAAGTACATGGTAAACTGTAACATGAGTAGCAGTGACCATGCTATAACATGAGTAGCTGTGACCATGCTAATAACATGAGTAACTGTGACCATGTTATAACATGAGTAGCTGTGACCATGCTATAAAATGAGTAACTGTGACCACGCTAAGTACTGCATTGGACACGTATGGCATCAAAATGAATAAATGCAGTAATGAACTGTTGCATGTCAGCATGTTTAGTGGGCAAAGGAATGTAATCACAAATTACACATATGCATCATTTAAGACTGGGACAACTGTGAATGGATAGAATGCTTACCACAGCAGGACTGTGGAAAACAGGCATATGCACAACAGAAAATGTGTCATTTTTTTTTGCTTTTTTCTGTAATACTGTTGCAGCATAAAAGAGCACTACAGGATGCTGTCTTTACGTATCAAAATGTACACTGCACATCAGGACACAATGAAGGGCAAGGAATATTATACAATTTTTCTCTTGTGTTGACAATGGCCAGACAGTATTCAGAAAATTAGGGGTATGAGTATCTAATTAACTTTATCTTATTGGTCTAATTATGATTTCCTGATTTATAATAACTGTGATTCTGACCATGCCACTTAACCAAACAGCCAACTTTTAAAATGAGGCACTTTTGTCTAGCAGGACTGCTCAGTTAACAAAAATAAATAATTATAATTTTGTATAAAGAAATCCATATCTATATCTAACAGCAGTCGAGTGTGTAGCACACTGCCCCAGATGAACGATAAATTAAAATGTGTTCCATGTGTGTTCCTCCTTGAGCTGTGTGGGCTTGTACTATTCCTGCAATCATCAGATAAAGTAAAGGAATTGTACTGTGCCTCATGAAATGCCAGAGATTGGGGGATCATACCATATGCAAAGGTAAAGGAATAGCACTGGGCCTCAGGGAATATCACAGATTGTGGGGTCATACCATACCTGTAGTCTTCAATTAAAGTAAGGGAATATTATTGTGCTTCATGGAAACTCACAGATTGTGAGATTATATCTACCT
Organism: Protopterus annectens; assembly: GCF_019279795.1. Lineage (NCBI taxonomy): Eukaryota > Metazoa > Chordata > Ceratodontiformes > Protopteridae > Protopterus > Protopterus annectens. The sequence continues at coordinate 1,121,142,077 of NC_056725.1, forward strand.
GTAGCTGTAAGTTAAAGTAAGGTAATATTACTGGGCTTCATGGAATGTAACAAATAATATGAATCCTCAGACACCATGTCCATCTTTAATGAAGTGAGTG
>NC_056725.1:1121171707-1121317306 GCF_019279795.1 Protopterus annectens
GCATTTCTGGTATGCTTCATGGCTTAGTGGTTTAGTCCCTCTGGCAACTGACTTTTGATTTTCCTGACAGAAATGAGTTGAGGACCTGTCAATCAAACTTGCCAAAAGCACTTTTAAGCATTTAAAACCAGGTCTGCGCTCGTTTGCACGGAGGTAACGCATGCGCACTGGCAGTTAGCTTGTGGGAGCGGCGCGCAAACGGTGTGCTCTGGGATAAACCTTAATTGGCTAGTGACACACATGTTCAGCTAAGCACAGCTAGTTGCAAACGGTTTCAGCCTATTAAACCGGTGCTTAGCAACGAGCATACAGTTTGCAGCTTTTTAAACACTACTCAGCTACGGGCATTCCGTCTCACAGCAGCTTAGCTATCAGTACATTTCTGACTATTTTTATTATTGTGTTACTTCAGAATATATGCTCCATTTCATTCCATTTTACAAAAAGGAATACATTTACATTTGTACAATACTGTCAGGGGCTTTTTTAGTGCTTATTTACAAAAAAAAAAAAAAAGTTGTTGTGGGGGCTCAAACCCTGCCTGCCTACTCTTAGGCCAGCAACTCTACCGCTAAGCTATTACTTTTTGGCTTACTTTGCATATTTAGTTCTTATATCCTTTTCCACTGACTGCTAACTGTGATTGCGCTAGTAGCACACCCGCACACAGTAGCAAACATTTCCGGGGTTTAAAAAAAAAAAAGGTTTTAATTTAATTTTATAACATCTCTTCACTTTATACAGTGATGGTCTATTGGGGCATGTGTTGTGTAGTGTGTTTATTCACATTTCCATGGCCTCTCTCGTGGCTGTTTACTTTCAGCCATTCTAGTCTTCCGGGGGCGTGTACGCTTGCAGGGCTTAGCCTACAGACACGCCCCCTACTCTCTTACACGGACCGTGTAAGAGTTACTAGTGTGATTCAGCATGCTTCATGCACCTCATGCATATGCATGACATGCTGACATCACACAGTTTCACTGCAGCCTCCGTGTAAGAGTTATAACTCTTACACAGAGGCTTCCTGAATCTGTCCCATTACATTATATTTAATATTAGAACATTTCATTACTTTAATGTTTTATGCTTTAGGCTTCTTCCCTTTAAAACAGGCTTCAATAAAGCTATACCATTTAAGCCAGGTTATACTTCAACTTCAGATTCTAAAAACTAGCACAGTTCTTCAGTTTCAGTATGTTTTTACGTCCCCGTCCTTGTTGATTAAGTGTAATAAGAGACAATACTTGAAACTTAAAATAATGCTCCATATAAAAATCATCCAGATGTTTAAGTAAAGCATTTGTAGATTTGTTTTACCTGACATTGCAAACATGTTCACATATTCATTCTTTTAATATTTGATATATTTTCTTAACATAATACGCTGGGCATATTTGGCATTTTGCCAGATATATTACATTCTTCTTATTATAATCAGCATGAAATCTGAGCATATAAATTTTTCTTGTTTTAAGATGATGGCACTCTGTTGTCTTATTAATATAAACACAAACAATGGGATTCAATAAACTCTGTAGGATTTGTGTGAAGCCTACTTAGAGTTTACGTGTTTGCATGGTGAGCAGCAGTGGTGATTACATCTTCATGCTATGCACCATGTTTAAATGTAAACAAGCATGGTTTCATGGCTGGCGAGCATTTAGATGTAAACAAGCATGGTATTTTGTTTGGCAGCAGTTTTGCCAGCAAGGAAACTGTGTAAAGCAACACAAACAGCAAACGTGTCTACCTTGGAGCAAACTATTATTAATTTATTTATTTATTTCAGTTTGATGACCAGGGAAGTCAACTGGGCTGAGAAGAGCCCATTTTCAGTGGAGGCTTGGAGAGAAAATCTCCAAGAGAAAGAAATTGGTACAATATTTGCATGTTACAATAAAACATACTTAGAGTATACTGCATATTAAATATCAAGTTATTTAACATAGTAAGTTAGGTATACATTGAGAATTGGATAAAATTAAGCATACAAGTAATAGTAATAGCATTACATCATAGGTAGTGGATCTTGTTATACAATGAGTATTGGAAGATAAGCATACACGTACTGGATACTGCAGCACATTAGAGGTGGGGGGATTGGATTCATACAGCGGGTAAGGGATATAAATGATGAACACTACAGAGAGGACAGAGAGAGGCTTAGGGGGTACTTAATTTGGGGGTGCTTAAGTTGGACCATGACAAAAGCATTCCCATTTAGAAGACAAATGAGAAAACAGGTGAGATCTGAAATTGTCATTGTTAGATAGATTGCATAGGAGGGAGGGAAGAGATTTCCCTTATTTAGCTATGGAGCAGGATAGCAGTAGTTGACCAGGAGTGTGTGAGGGTTTGTAGACGTGTAGGAGATTTTGGTTCTCGGATCTGAGAGAGCCCTTTGATATGTAGGGTTTTAAGGATGTAGCAAGAGAGGGACAATTTGCAGGTTTGAAAATGAGCTTGTGGGCAGTGGTAAGTTGGAGGTATCTCAGGTAGTTTGGTAGTTCGAGCCATTTGAGGGTGTGCAGGGAGTGGCAGTGATGTGATGAGTTTTTTGCATTAGTTGCAGATTTGCATATTTTGTGGTAACAGGACTCGAGTTTAGATTGAAGGGCTAGCTGGAGATTTGTGAATGGGGATCACCATACATAAGGGAGGGGAGAAGGAAGGTGGATGTAAGAGTTTGTCGGGTAGAGGGGCTGAGGTAGCAGTTGTGTCTGTAGAGGAGAACGATTTTTTTGATGTTTTTTTTTTATTGAGGAGAGTATGTGGGTGTCAAATTGTAGGTCTTCATCAATGATGATGCCTAATAGTGTTGCATAGGGAATGATTTCAAGGGAGGTGTTATTCTGGCTAAGTATGGAAAATAAGTTCTTGTTAATGTTGGAGTTTCATGAAGGTGTAAAGATCATTAGTTTTGTTTTATTAGCATTTAGGGCCAGGTGTTTGGATTGCATACAGGTTTCTGTTTTGGAGAAGGCTAGCTGGCTTTTTAACAGCAGTTCGGAGGGGCAGGGGGATGAGCAGATAATAGCTGAGTCAGCTGCATACTGGATGACTGAGGATTCAGGAATGGAGTGGTGGAAGTTGTTGATGAAAATGTTAAAGAGGGGAGGACCAAGAATGGAACCTTGTGGAATGCCAGTGGGATTAGGAAGGAAGGGAGAGGATGATGTTTTCCATTGGACATCTTGTTGGCGATCGGACAGGTAGCTAAAAAAACAGGCTATGGTGGTGGGGGAGAGATGTAGGGTTGAGAGTTGAGATAGGAGTAAGGTGTGGGAGATGATGTCAACTGCCTTAGAAAGATCTAGAAATAATGTAGATATGAATTTTCCAGAGTCGTGTGCTCTATTGATGGTTTCAAGGAAGGAGAGGAGAGCAGACATGGTACTGTGGCTGGGGCTGAAGCCATGTTAGGTAGGGGAGAGGAGATTGTTTAGGGTTAGGTAAGGCTTGAGTTGTGCATGGATAGCTTTCTCCAGTATTTTAGAAAGTGGAGAAACTATAGCAATGGATATGAAATTGGTGGTGTCTGTGTTTTTACCACCTTTGTGGAGTGGGATGATGCAAGCATGGCACCAGATAGGTGGGACATAGGTTTCTTGTATGGATCTATTTATAAGAATAGAGATGGGATAGGCTATGCTTTCAGCAGACAGATTGAGGAAGGGAGATGGCAGATTATCTGGTGCGTTGTGGCAGGGTTTTAGTTTGAGAAGTCTTTTTATAGTACTTGTGGGGATAGGTGTTAAGTTGAAGGGGTAGGATGGAGGTTGATGGTTGGATGTATGGGTGGCAAGAGGGGGTGGGGCTTGAGGGGGGTGAGAGAAGAATGCGAATAGTTTTTCAATACAGTCTATGAAGAAAGAATTGAATTCGGTGGCAGTTTCTAGGTCAATATGGTTGGGGTTTGGGCAGGGGTTTTCTTTGTTACCAGGGTGGAGAATTGAGGAGATGGTGTCCCAGAATTTTTTAGGGTTGGATGAGTACATGGAATGGAGTCTGAAGTAGTAGGCTTTGCAGTCCTTTGTGATTAGTTTTTTTGTGAAGTTCCGACGTTGCTTAAACTCTAGGAGTAAGTTTTTTTTTTTGTTTTTGATACTGTTTCCATGTTTTGTCTTATTGGCGCATAGTAAGTTCAGTTTCTTTTGATAGCCAAGAGCAGGGATTAATTTTGAGGCATTTGGCCCTAAGAGGGACTTGCTGATTTAGAACGGTGAGGAATGATTGGTTGAAGTAAGATACAGCACAATCTAGTGGAAGGGTTTTTAGAGGGGTCCAGTCAGTATGCTTTAGACATTCTGAGAAAGTATGTGAGTTGAAAGATGAGAGGTTGTTGGTTTTAGTATAGTGATGCTGTTTTGGAGAGGAGAGGGTAGACGGTAGGCGAAGGCTGGTAAGTGGTTACTGAGAGGGTCTGGTAGTATCCCAGCATTATAGATAAGTTTGGGCTGAGTTGTTAGGATCTAATCAATGATGTTGCTGGAGGTACCATCTTTTATTTGTTCTGGTTGGAGAGTTAATAAGTTGGGAGAAACTGTATGCATTACTTGAGAAGAAAGGGGTTTCAGAGTTAATAGAGGCCCAGTTAATGTTCATATCACCGATGTTAGCTAGTATTGCATGGAATGCCACAATGATTACCAGGGTTTATCATGTAGTAATGTATAGGGTCCAAACACAGTAAAGGACAGTATATACAGTGAAGAGTATTGTGGAATCCCATTCCAGACATTCTGTACAAAAATTGTGTAAATGATCTGTAAGGGTAGTTGGACTGCCAATTAAAATAAACAGTCAGGGGATGTGTGTGTATTGAATAGGGACACACAGATGAACTGGGGGAATGAAAACAGGGAAAGAGGACACTTGAAACATAGTAATGAACAACAGATGATGGCATGCAAATGGAAGACAGTCATGGCAGGGACACTAAGCACATATCGGCATGGTACCATAAGGACTGCACAACGAAATGTATATTTTGTGACTGTCAGACAAGGTGACATAACAATAGAGAAGATGTCTTTGTGATATAAGTATCCTGACATGAACAATGGGGAGGACACCTATCAGAGATGTTATATACAATTAGGGATGGGTTTATATTGTGAAGCTGTGCAAACTGATTTGCCTAAATATGACTGTAATGTCAGCAGAGGTATCCAACAAGTGGGACACACTTATAGGCTCATGGACAACATTAAAAGAACCAACCACAATCATGGACAATATCAGAATAATACTACCAGCAAATCACATTTTTCTGATACCACATATGTAATACTAATGGTTCTGGATGAACACACTTGTGCAACTATTATGACATGTCAGCAATCTTTGAGAGTAATCAAGCATTCCGTCCTGACATTGTAATATCCACAGAAGGTGTAAGGAATGACTCTGCTATACCTATGTGTGACATTATGATCAATACAGGCTTGGTGCTGCGGTAGCATTGTCGCCTCACAGTAAGATGTTGTCCAGTTCGATTCTCAACTAGAGCGTCTTCTCTGTGGAGACATGCGTGAATGGGCGTACCTTCGTTGAAGGTTGTGTGTCAGGGCCAGCAACTCAGCATGTAAAAATCTACGGCCAATCATTAGCGGACCGGAGTTCTGCTGTTGTGACCCCTAACCGGGAAAAGTCGAAAGACACAACAACAACTGGCTAGTTGACTGGTATATATATATATATATATATATATATATATATATACATATATATATAGTTACACTTCATATCATCGAATTTCAGATCATCGAGAGCAAATCGTCGAAAACTCAAATCGTTGAAAACTCATAACATCGAATCTCAAATCATTGAAAACTATAAAGCAGCTAGAAATAACATCCCAGACACTGTTTACTATGTTTATGCAGGGGGGCAAGACCCCCTGCACCCCCCATACCCCCAGTAAATTAAATATACCAACTCCAAGGTCGCACTACAGTGGGGTAGGAAATTACCTTTTTCCCTCAATGTAGTGCGACCTTGGAGTTGGTGTATTTAATGTACGGGGGGCAACATGACGGTGGATGTTCCACATACCATGTACCCCAGGAAACAGATCACATACCGACTGGTCTGCTTATAGAGTGTAAAGTCTATATTCTCCTTGGGTTGTGCATTTGTTTTCATAACATAACAAATACCCCCATGTTTTTGTTTTCTGTGTTGTCATGGCTGTGGCAGAAATCTCTGGTGTGTGTTGATACTGTCTGTATTATGCTAATATTGCAACTGGAGTCAATGATTGGCTACAATCTTTAGTCCTCCAGACAACTGTTAGGACACAGGATGTTTATGTCATTCTTGACATCTGTGATTTAAATACTGGACAGGAAAGGGCCTAGCAGACAGCCCTGATATATGGACCTTATCACTGGACCTGAGATATAAGTCACTTCACACATTTAAACATATTTAGATGCCACGTATGTGATCCAGTGGTCTACCCACTTGGTGATATAGGTGTTTATGGCCACATATGTCAGTGTTGAGTGGATATCTCAGTGTGGATTTTTGTCAAATGCCTTGGCCTGGTCAAGTTCCACAGGATGATAGAGCTGTCATCATGCATGCTTTCATTGACCTCTTTGAAGACATCTAACAGGTGTAACAGACAAGGATGTAGTATTAACAACTCCCACGTATGCTGAACACAGCCAGGATATTTGTAGTGCCCATTTAGAAAAGGTTCATGATGACATGTTGGTCTACCTCACGGATGAGGAGGGTCAGGATGTGTCTATACATGTATGCATCGAGTGCTGCCCCCCCAACTCACATGGACACATGGTAATGTGCATCCTTCAATGGGAATGTAGTCCATCTGGAGGGTGTGTTGAAGTGTAGATCTAACCCTGTCAGGTAATTGTATGCTCTGACATTTTTCTTGTAAAAGCACAATTGAAATTTCTCCAATATCTAGTTGCACACTGGGCAAGTAGTTTGCAGTGATAAGCACTGTCCACATAGTTGCAAACCAGATACTCATGACAGTGAGTGAGTTTCTTACTTCAACAGTCTAATTAATAAAAAAGGGTCTGTCGGCATGGATATGAACTTTTCTACTGTCTCCGTTACTGGCTTGGTAGATATGGGCATCCTGAGGCAATGTAGAAATTGCCTCATGTTTACTGACAACCAGTTAATTCTCAAATAAACTGATATGGTATGTGAGAGATGTATTTACACGTCACTGGAGACAAAGCCCTTACATAAAAGTACTCCTAATGTCAATAAGGTTGCCAGTAGTGCACATGCTGCACCCATCATGCACAATTCAAAGCAGACATATAGACCCACATATACTGATGCACTTACATGTAACCTTCCCAAATCACAAAGACCTCTTAGACAAAGTACAAATAAGAAATACCCTCAGCAGCTCCAAACTAACTTTTTCAAAATAACTCCAACATCAACAAATAGAGCTACATCTCATGGAGCTTCTACCTCCAAGCCCATAAGGCAAGTCAACACACAATCCAGCATTCTAGTCATTGAAGACTCCGTCGTGAGATAAAGTGATGTCCCTCTTACCAGGCTGAGAAGGGAGAAAGTTAAGTTCAGTTGCTTATCAGGGGCTAGGATCTGCCACATTGCACATGCAATCAGGTCATTGGACCCCAATTACCAATATGACTTAGTCATAGTCCATGTGGAAGTAAATGACCTGAGACGCACCTCCCTAGTCTGTATGAAGAGAGACATCATAGAGCTCTTGGAATATTTGTCTCAGGCTGGTATGAGCCTAGCATTGAGCAGCATTTTACCTTCTCCAGGGATGATGCCACAATACAAACAAAAGATGATTGACTTTAATACTTGACATAGTTTCTGGTGTCATTCTAAGGGGGTACAATATCTGTCAGCATGGAAGGAGATGGTCAACAGACCTCCCTGCTTTGCCAGGGATGGTCTACACCTCTTTTCCTCTAGGCTTTCGTATATTAGCTAAAACATTCTCTTCCCCCATAGTGTCTTTTTTAGGCAATGTCAAACTGAAAGCACTTCCGATATAGCAAATCAGAACCAAGAAAATCTAAATGTATTACTGCTCAGTGCTAGGAGCCTAAACAAAAAACTCCACTCCCTGGAAGATGTCTTTACCCTACAGAATGCTGATGTCTGTGCAGTCTCTAAGACATGGTTTAAAGCCATGTATAGCACACCAACGGTGCAAGATCATAATGCCTTCCACACGTTTAAACAAGCTACTTCACAGGCAGGGACTAAAGGTGGTGGTGCCTCTATTTACATCAAAAATAAAAAATGTACTTCAAGTGCATGCACTTGAGCTGCTCCATGTTCAGATCACCATAGGTAAAATCCAATGCCACTTCCTTGCAAGCTATAGGTCTCCCTGTATGACCCAGGAAACCCATACCATGTATTTAAACTTATTAGAAACACTTAACCATCTAACCCAATACTATTTTCATTGGTGAGTTTAATTACCCCACTATTAACTGGGAATCTTATACAACATCAAATGTACATGCACAGAAATTCATGGATTTTGTAAACACAAACTCCCTGGACCAGATAGTCAATACACCAACCAGGGGTGCAACTATACATGCTATCATCCTCTCTAATATGGGAGAGTGCTGCACACCCCCCTACTGTAATGCATTCCCTGGTAAAGTTAGACTACAAAATGGTCTCCTTTGAAGTAAAATAAAAGCTGGACCCCCAGCTCAAATGGGAATATTGAGGAACTAGTCTAAGCCTAACCTCCTGCTATTAAGTGAGAACCTGGCAAAATTTCAAGCCCCTACAAACCCTGAGAACACTTCTGCCTATGCAGAACTGTCCACAGAAACCCTGTACAAACATGTTAATTGCTGCATAGAGGCAACTGTACCCACCAAGAAGAAGAAGTACAGAACTAACTCAAAAAACAAGCCACCCTGATGGAATCACAAAATCAATCGGATGTATAACAGGAGGAAGAAAATCATGGCAAACATTAGGAGGTGCAGTACCCAAGGATAAAAGCACTCTCATCAAACTAAACAAACAGCTCTGAGGACAAATAAAGTCTACCAAAGCCAAATTTGAGGTAAGTTTAGCCTCCCAGGCAAAGGACAACCAGAAAGCATTTTTTATCTATGTCCACAACCTCAAAGGTAATACACAATACAATATCATCAGATATAACTCCCCTACTATCACTAGGGAACAGGTCCTTAATGCTCTCTCTAAGACCAAGAACACTGCTTCAATGGGCCGAGACAATATCCCAAGATGCCTTATATATAGCATAAGACATGACCTATCAGGACCTCTGATTTACTATTTAACTGCAGCCTCCAAATATGCTACATGCCTCATGAATGGAGAAAAGCAACAGTCATCCCTCTGCACAAAGTTGGGCTATCTACAGACCCTGAAAACTACAGACCCATAAGTTTCACTAGTCTTATATATAAAGCCATGGAAAGAATTATCATGGTGATGATCAATAGAGATATAGTAAACCTGCAGACACTGTACCTGACCCAGTTTGGTTTCATCAAGGGCAGATCATGCCTACTCAAATTGGTGGACTTCTTTGAGGAGGTCACCAAAGCAACGGATGAGGGCAAAATCATTCACACAGCATACCTTGACCTGACCAAGGCATTTGACACAATACCCCAATTGGGCATTGTTGACAAACTCAAGTGGTTAGGTACAAACCCATATGTCACCCGGTGGATAGCCAACTATCTCACAGACAGGACCCAGGAAGTTAGAATTGGGGAGTCCATCTCTACAAAGAGGCCAGTCACAAGCAGAGTTCCTCAGGAATCAGTCCTTGGACCTCTCCTTTTTAGTATTTTCTTCTCAGAAATCAAGGCCAATGTCAGTGGTCTCTGGCTGACAAAATTTGCAGATGATTGCAAATTAGGAGCTGTCATTGAATCGCACACTGACACAAATGTTCTCCAGGAGGGGCTGACACAGGTAAACAACTGGTGTCAGAGCCATGGACTAAAACTAAATGCCAAGAGATGCATAATAGAATCCTTTGGGAAGTCATCCATCCCTGGATGAAGGTTAGATAGTGCATACTGCCTATGGTGATCTGGCCTAGGGTTTGCACACATTCTTCCACTCAGGTATCAGCTAATTACAGCATTGTCAACACACCCCCTGTGCTGAAACCCAGTAGTGCAAGACCTGGAAACACAGATAGCAATCTGAACTACAATCACCAAGTGTCCACAGTGGTATAGAAAGGCTATGTCATGCACCTTATACATCAGGCCATTATATTTAGATCTGAGGATGATATAACAGCACTGTACTCGAACCACATCAGAATGCTAATATAGTAAAATGTTCCCTTTTGCATGTATCTTACTAGACACCTGCAGTAGTTGGAGAGACCACAGAGGTTTCTTACCAAAAAATATAGGGCCTACAAACCATGCCATAATGTACATGGATAGACTAAAAGTGCTGTAACAGTAATCTGTATCGCGTAAGAAGAGTTGACTTGTGCCTGGCCTACAGGCCAGTCTCTGACCCTGCCTTGATGGGAATACTGCACATCCACAAATCAGCTACAACTGATGCCATCAGCAGAGTCTGCTGAAAGGAAGATGTTAATAGCTGTGTCCCACATGCTAGTTTAAAATACGCTCTCTAATGTCAAGCGAGTGCACAAACACCCTCTCCCCCTATACACATACACTGGTTGAAGGCAGTGAGAACCATATCCAAACCTACCTATGTACACAGACTACAGAACTCTGTATTTATGGCAAGTGTCAGATCTCAAGTTTGACTTGGAGAGTGTCAGACAGCAGTTTATAGGTGATGACATCAGCAGTGTCTGGTGAGGAGAAAATACTAATAACAGTGTCCCACATACTGGTGTAAAATGCTATGTCTAACGTCAAGCAAGTGTGCGCACACCCACACACACACACACACACACACACACACACGCACACACGCACGCACGCACGCACACACACACACACACACACACACACACACACACACACAATGTTTTTATGTTTAATGAAATACTATATCAACAACAAGCTGGGGTTGCCATGGGTACACCATGCGCAAACAGCTATGCGAATATGTTTTTAGCCCGTTGGGAAAACGAGGTCTTGTTTGAAATTGAGGAATACAAACAGTCTGTGATATTTTACAGACATTTCGTAGATGATGTTTTTGTTTTGTGGCGAGGGGATGTGAGTACATTGATGGGATTTCTTAACATGATGAATCATTTAACGGATTATTTGGTATTCACTATGAGTTATTCCTATGATAGGATAGATTTTTTGGATTTATTTGTTGGGAAATTGGGTAATGGTTTAGTGAATACAGGGGTGTATCGGAAACCCTGTCATCACAACACAATTTTGTCGCGTCACAGTATGCACCCACACCACATATTCAAGAACATCATTAGAGGACAAGGCATGCGTACATCCAGACTTAATGCTACTAATGCAGGTTTTGAGACAGCGATTAATGATTTAAAAGGTAGGTTGCTAGAACGTGGGTATGGTGATAAAGAGATTGATAACCAGTTAGGAGACATTAGTGAGCTTAGGCAAGGTAGAGCGGCTCCATATTTTGGACCAAGACAAGTGAGAGATGAGAATCCTCGTGCTTTTAACAAAGAGGTCAAGATTTCATTACCATACACTAATGATTGTGAAGTCCTTAAAGACATTATTGGCAAGCACTGGTCAATATTATGCACAGATGATGGAATTAGGAAAGTGATAGGGGAAGTACCACGTTTTTTATTTAGGAATAAGATGAATCTTAGGAGGCTATTATGCTATTCTAAGAAGGATGGAGGGCACTTAGAGACCAACTACACTAAGGCATGTGGACATTGTAATCAGTGTATATATATAGATAATGAAACAGTGTTTATATATCCAGATTCACATATGCATTTTAAGACTCAGGTGGGTGCCACATGTATGAGTGCAAACATTGTATACTTGGCAGTTTGCCAGGTATGCAACGCATTCTATGTTGGAAAGACCAATCGTCAGTTCAAAGATAGAATACGTGAGCACGTATACCATATGAGAAAAGGCAATTTGCATAATGCACTAGCCAAACATGTGGTTGAGTTAGGTGATGGACATCATTTTTTGTTTAGGGCTTTGGAACATATAGAACCTAACATTAGGGGGGGAGACATCAGGAACCACACTGAGGACAGAAAAAGCAAGTGGATCATAAGATTAAGAGCTGATAGGGGCTCTGGTTTAAATGAGAGAGCCTCTATAAAGCCGGCTCTAAAGAAAAGGAGAAATGTCAAATTTAAGTGTAATTAATACATGTTTATATCTTTCTCTGATTTTGACCACTCTTATATATACCAGATACAGGCAATTGTAAGTTAGATATTATGTTATTGTCTTATATAATAGCATTACTAGCTTACTATGCAATAGTTTTTAACAAAATTTTTATATGTACATATATTTTTATTTTGCATAGTAGCTTTAGATTGACAAGTATAGATATGTTTTAGATTACAAATAAGTTTTATTATTTAAAATGTGTTTAAAATATGTTTGAATATGTTTTAATTGAAATCAATTGTTTGATGAAATTATTTGATAGGGCGTTAGATAATATATAAGTGAATTATGGGTAGCAGTTATTTGATCTGATGAAGCTCATTTTTGGGTGAAAGCGCTTATCAACTGCAACTTAGTGTATTGTATTTGTGCTTTACAATACCTGGATTAAAAGTTTTGTACTATTTCTGGACTATTTCTGGAGCATTTGTTCTGCTTCACTCCATCACTCACAGTTGGGTTTGGTTTATCTTTATTATATACAAACGAGTGTTTGGGAGTGATTATCTGGTTAAGGCAGTATTTGGCATTTTTTGTTTACGTACTTTTACATAAGTAGTGAAAATGCAATGGAATTATATTTTATACCACATTCACTGTGTGTTACTGTGCGCTGACATAGCACAGCATGTTTAAGTACCATTGCCTGAAGGTAACGGTACCACAAATGATCCATTCACCATCATTTGGTATTGGTGTATGATGCCAAACTCTGTGCAAACATGGAGGCCAAAAAACTGAAGGGCTCCATTGTTTTTTTAGGTGCTTATGTGTGTTGCATGTGTTTCTATTTTTTTGACAAGATTATAGGTGTTAAAATGGGGTAGAGAGGAAAGTGGTGAAATTGTGAGCAAGCAGAGGGAAGAACAAAAGGAAAAATATATAGGAATGTGCAGGAGGGAGGTAGGAAAGAACCATTGTATGTATTTCTTCAGCAGTGTAAAATTAAAATATATACAGAATATTAGCTGAATTCCGACTGTCACCTTCACAAAGAAAAGTGACAACAATGCAATCATGTTGTATAGCCAATTGGACCAAATCAAATGTGTCAAGAAGACACATATGTGAAATGGAGAGCTATGCATGCAACAATATTTTTTGTCGGGCGGGTGCCCTTTTTTTAACTTCAGAAAGAGAAGAATGCTGGGTAAGGGATGTTGGTATTTCTGGTTCAGGTAAGTTGGGTAGGTGAGGAAGAAAATGCAAACAAACAGGACAAATAAGACAAGACACAGGGAAAGTGAAGAGCACAAAAATTTGGGGGATACCATGATTGTATTGAAGGAGGGGGACAATGCAAGCTCATGGCTGTCAAATATGGGGACAGTGAGAATCTAATCTTCACCTGCAGGGCTGTCATCACTGTCCCTTACTCTACTGGTTGCTGGAGTGCTTCCTGTCTTCTCCTTCTGCGGATCATGAGAGATAGAGAGAGAGAGAGAGAGAGAGAGAGAGAGCAGCCTCTCCATCCGGCATAGGTATACATCAATGATGCAGTGCACAACCCTATGCACCAACCCTGGCATCTCCTGGTGGGTGATGAAATCCCTACCTCTGACAGCACTCCCAGAGAGTACCACAGCACCAGCTGCTGGGGTAGTGTTACCTGAGGGCACAGTTAGTGCAGGGGCAGCAGAGGCAGTACTGCCAGGTTGAGTCCCAGATGTGCTGGCTGTCAATGTTGCAGATGGTGGATCTAGGGCAGACTGAAACACTGGAGTTGACCTAATTCACTGTACTGTGAAGCATCTAGTGATTTATTACAGATGGATGAAATGAAAACATTTTGATGACACATAATAGAAAATAAAAAAAAGAGATAAGGGTTGAGGTGAGAGAAAAAAGAGATAACATTAGTACCATTATATGTGACATATAATGTATTATCACAATAATACAACTATTTTATCTGCAGTGTTATATTTAATTATACTGCCTAACAACTACAAACTATAAATACAGATTGCTCAAAGTAATCCTTGCAGATTGCAGATATTGCACATAGCTACTTCCAATTATATAGATTACAGTTAACAGCAGAGTATTTATGCCACTTATGTAGAATTTAATTTATGTAATATTATAAAATAATTGGAGTATTGTATAGTTGTTACTCATGGTATTTCAACCCACAAACTATGACTACAGTCTTACACTTGACACCTAAAGTTGGTCTGTGCTACAGACTTATACATGCGTAATTGCTTTTACAGTTAGTATATGCATGCTTATTTTGCTACTCCTGTATTTAAAAGAAAACCTTTTTTGTAATTATTAAACCTACAATAATACTTCTCTTGTGTTGCATACATACCACTTGCTTCCCTCAGCCTCTCCAGATGATCAGCATGGGTTTGCCTATTTGGTACTATTTCTGAATTAGTTGTGAAAAGAAAAGAACAGAAGAGCAATATGCATACCAATCTTACCTATATTTGGCTTTCGCTGTATTATAAATTCTCTTTATTAGCACACTTACACAACTGTGGGATGTTGCTAGTTTTAAACTCATCCAACTACTTGTTGACTGCATCTCTATTGCATCTTTTAGGTCATTGAGGTGGTGCTTACACTGTTCTCCAGTGTGTGAGATGCCAGTCACACTGGATACAGACTTGGCCAGACTATTCCAAGCCTCAAATTTGTACTGGGAACCAGAATAGTCCCCCTGCATAAGCCTTTGGCTTTGGCACTTTACCAGGAGTCCAATAAATATTCTGGACTCCTCAACACCTCACCTCTGGGGCCCAAATTGGGCACTTTCCCTCTTACACTAGACATGTCTAATCCCCAAGCAGTGCAACAGCAAATAATGATTTCCCAACTGTTCCTGTTCTCATGTTTACTGGTAGTGCATAAACCCGAGAAACAATGCCAACCACATTCGCATGCTGTTAAATGGAGAGCAACAGTGCCAAACAGGGGAAAGCAGTTTTGGAAATTGGAAGGTTAATCTGGCACTTGACATTAGTTCGAAGGGTGTGTGCTGCTGTAAGTGTTAGGTGATTTAATTTTGCTTACATGTACTAGGGACATAAATTTCATGACCTGACACATATTTTGGCTTTAAACACTGTTAAAACTGATTTTACAGTGTGGGATTCAAAGCTATGCATAAGAGGCAAACATTTTCTTCCACTGTGGTGATTTTCCATCTTTGTTACAGAAGTACTTCTCAGACAGAGTCATGAATCATTTATAAATACAGATCACAGATTGAAGTGTTAACCATGTATGTGTGTGACATGATAGGTTGCTTGTTTATATACATTCATTTGTGTATGTGTCTTATTAAGTGTGAGAAAAACATAGCAGACAGTTTACCCTCAGTCATACATTTGATCCTTTAAAATACAGTAAGTGTGTCTTATCCCTCGTACATATAATATATATATCAGCTCCACTGTTTATAATTATGTGTATAGTATTGTCAGTGATATTTAATATAATGTGAAATTGGAATAATGGTAAAAATGTCTGGAATTTCCTGTGTTAGAAACCAGGATCATGTGTATGACAGTTCTACACTTACACCTGTTGTCACAGGAATATTAAAGTAATACTTGGATATGTTACTGTTCATTACTATAAACCGAACTGTCACAAAAGTAAAAATATGTCGCACTTACTGTAGTAGAACACAAGATCATCTGTATTACAGCCCTACACTTACACCTGCTGCCACAGGAATAGTTAAATAACAGTTGCATAATTCCCTGCCCATTTTTAACTTATGTGTATTAACCTCCGCACAACACTGCTTAGCATGCTTGCAAGGCACTGAACAGAATTAATAGCATATATCCATTTTGAAATTGTTGACTCTACACTTTGTATAGGTGTTTGGTCTGCTTCCTGTGTGGGCCACTAGTCCAGGTTTGTGCACTGTTAAGCAGTGCACAAACAAGATAAGTACAGCTAAACATAACATTTGTTTTGTTTCTCCATTTACCCTGTTTGAGCTAACCACGCAACATGCAAATACTGGCATAAAAAAAGAAGATTACAAAAAAGGAAGAAAAGAAATCTATTAAATAAACAACACTATAAAATTTATATTGGTACATAAGAAATATGTTTGCACAGGTCTGGATTTGCACTCCCTCGCCAATGAACCTTCAAAACACAGTAAGGGTGTCTTACACTCTTTCCACAGAAACAGCTTTGCAGCAGAAAATTAAATTCATTCTGCATGCAAGTAAATGCAACATCATCCACAGTATTCACAAAACATATGATAGTTGTTTATACAGGTGTTAATATCAGATGTAGTATACTGAGTGATCACACAACCATTTACGACTATTGCTTGCATACATGTAGCTCTGTCTTATCTTTTTGTGTTTGTTGTGCATTCTTGTCTTATCTGACCAGTAACCTGAGACATGCAGTCTGTAAGGCATTCTGTATCATTGTCCTTAAAATCTGCAAGTATATTAAATGGCAATAATATAAAGCTGTCAATAAGTGAAGGGGAGGCTGGATGTTTCTGAACAGAAACTGTGAAATGTATGCTGCTTACTTACTTTTAAAACCCTGATACAATTAATTCTACATTTTATGTCTAACCTGGTTGACACACATACTGGAGGTAAGGCAGTATGAACTTTTGTTGTGTTTTTCTTCTTCTTACCACTAATCATTCAAGGTTGCAATCCATTAGCAACAAACACTAAGAGAGTGCCTACACTATGCTTGCATCAGATGCACGGAGCCAAGTTTTTGGGATTTAGCAACTCTAATGGGTTCACACCTCATCACAGTGATCACAGCCCTGACACTACACTATAAGAAGAGAATTGTGTAGCTAGGGAACCTGAAGGTGAGGTGACTTGCTTGTGTACATAACACAGAAGAAGATATTACTTTGGGATTTATTTGCACAGAAGACTATTGATCTTGATAAGGTATGGTTGCATTTTTCAACTATATACTGGATATGCTGAAATGTCACTAAGAAAAATCTGTGTTTATATATATATATATATATATATATATATATATATATATATATATATATATATATATATACATATATATATATATATATATATACACACACACACACACACACACACACACACACACATATATATATATATATATATATATATATATATATACATATATATAAATAGATAGATATAGATATATATAGTATAGATATATGGCTTAGCAAATGCTACTTATATCAGCATGCATTTCATAGAAGTGTACTGATGGCATAGGCATGTTTGTCAGGGTATTTGACTTTCTCAGATGCACAGCCTTATTAACTGTCCTCCCAAGTGGTAATGTTACAAATGTTTTTCTCTTTACCTTCTTCTATTGTTATTTCCAAAAAATGTAAGTGTCCTATATTGTCAATGACACAGGGATGTTAGCTTTCTAGGATGGCCTATATACACCTCAAGTGCTGGCCACAGGTAGATGTGACTGGCAATTGCATAAAATTGAATGTTCTGTGGTAAATGTGTACACATGTTTCAGGGACAGTTTACTTGATAGCACTTTTAGGAGTTCACTGACTGTTTGTTAGCAAACTTGTCATTTGCCAGTTATTTTTGGGGCGGTAGAGCCAACTTCCATTTCTGTATTGGCACAAACAAAATCTGGTGTTGTTACTCTCCTTGTTTTGGACCTGACCTTGTTTTGCATGTGATTGTAATATGTTACAACCACATAATTCCTTTTTTATATTTGAATATATTGACTGTTTTATGTTTCCCCATTGGGTAATAGTGAAATACTACCTTTTATGTGTTATATCTAAGCAGGAAGTTTATTTATATGATACTAATATGTATTATCCTTCTTTTGTGTTTTATGTCACCTAGGACTAGGGCAACTAGGTGTCCTAATCCCTGCAACTCCCCCTTCAGTGACCCTGAGAATGAAGTAATTGTGGAAACATTTAGGCAACATGGTGCCTTCCTGCTTGAGAGGGGATGGGGAGATGTCTGACAGAATGCAAATTTGGCAAAGAATAGTGACTGACGTGAACACAGTAAGTGGTCAGAGCAAGACATACAGTCAGGTGACCATAGGCCATTGATATGATTTCACTGGCCCAGAGAAGAGCAGTGGCCCATGAACAGTTGGCTACTGGGGGGGCCTGCTACAGAGCCACCACTTACACCAAATGAAGAGTTATTGTCCACTGTCAGGGATCAAGACAGATCAGCACTGGAAAGTGCAAAGCAGTATATCATTGATGTGATGTTGGTGCTGCTGTTTCTGGGAGGATGATTGTGTCCCAGGTGGAGCTTCCAGGTAGGCTTACCTATCTCAATTGTTAAATACTTCTTGTATAGTAAAATATCAACAGCAATACTTAAAGTTCTGATTAACATCATTTTTTTTGTGGGGGGTAGTTGTAGATTGATAATGATAACAACACATTCTGGTTGATTACACATGGGCTTGGGGTGGACTTGTCATCCAAGTTCTTTTTAAAATTATCTTTAATGGTCATATAAACAGCAAAAGGTTTTAACCTTTGTGTTAATGTTAATTGTGATAATGGTGTGCTTACATTTTGCTTAACTTCTTCCACGACCATCCTCCATATGGAGCCTGAAATCATATCCATATGGTAAGCCAAACATTTTTATGCCAGTATTGATGATCAGTTCAAAGAAATATTTATTTTTTGATGTTGGTGTCAGGACTGTTGTGTGTATTGCTGTACTGCCTGTAATAGTGGTACCACTGTCATTTTGTTAGCATATATTGGACTATAGTAGCATAGATATTAATTTATTTCTTGTGTTTGATCCTTATTATCACAAATGATCCTAACAGTGGAAGTGTGGGATTCCTGCCACCTGATAGAGTATCGGCAGACTCTAATGATGATGGTGGCCAAACAGAAGCACAGTCAGGGGATACAGAGGTTGTATCTGACACTGAGGTTGACATTCAAGCCATTCCCTGTAATTCCATTGGACACAACCAGTAGGCCTATA
This sequence comes from Protopterus annectens, assembly GCF_019279795.1. Lineage (NCBI taxonomy): Eukaryota > Metazoa > Chordata > Ceratodontiformes > Protopteridae > Protopterus > Protopterus annectens. The sequence goes on from NC_056725.1 coordinate 1,121,191,035, forward strand.
ACAACCCATTCCAGTGCACCTTAAGATATTGGACAGGTGGAGGGTGAGACACTCAGTCAGGGTAGTGTTGTTACTGCAGCTTCAGTGCCTGTTGACTCTGGCCATAACCAACTTGTGGGCAAGGTGTCATATAGGAAGGATAGTTAGGGGTGCTCAGAGCAGGCCTACTGTCCACCCTCCACCTGATCCAGGTGTGTCTTCCTGTGCCACTCAAAACATGTTTAGGGCCATCATGGAGGTGTAGTCACATTCCAATATGTCCTCCAGAGAAGTGTTTAGGGTTGTAGATGTGGCAAAGGCTGACATGGGTGAATGCCTCCACTGTGTTGCCGATTCAGTGGATTGAATGACACTTTGGAATAGGCAGTGGCTCTTCTGGAACATCTGCTGAGAGGGAGATGGCATCCATGCGGACATAGGTCAGCAACATCATCTAATGTTAGCCGAAGTAGCTGTGCCCTATCATGCTCCCATAGTAGCACTACTTCCAGTGATCAATCAGTGGTTGATGTGTCCACACCCAGACATGGCAGGTCATGGGGTCATGGTCCTAATCATCTTCATAAGGACAGCTTGTCCAGCAGACATCAGTCAAATTCAGGTAGCAGCAGTGCATCAGATTATGGGCATGGAAATGCCAGTACAACTCCTGGCAGAGCCAGTTCTCATGGCTGGGTATGAAATGATGAACTTCCACGTCTACCATTCATGGCTCATGCCTGTCCAATGTACCAAGATGTAGAGGCAGCACATAGCTTGACTGTGTTCTTGCATACACTTGCACACCAATTTCACCTGGAGGTTACATACAGATAAACACCCAACAGATAATTGGTTCAGCCATGAGGCTTATAGCTCATTCTTACTCAGTTGACATTTGTTACTTTATCCAAATGTCTGCCCATTTCTATTTCTTACTCACATGCACTCACTTACTTCATCTCAGCCTAGGCTTCCTGCCCCTACCCACACACACACAACACATTGTGCAAGTGATGATAACTATGTCACATCCTTGTTTTCTATCTTTTGGATTCAGGGATATACAGTGGCAGCTGGTGACTTCAAATTAAAGGGGGGCTGCAGGAGACAGCTGAATGGGTGGGGCCAATTGGAAGGGGTATGGCTAACTAGAAAGGGGTGGAGCTATGCTCAAAAACACAACTAGAACTTTAATTTAATACGTTGCCCTGGGTGCCAAACTGTCATTACTAAAGTTCAATCAAGACAAAATGAAGTGTAGGAAAAAAAACAATATTTCAATGCATTGGCTGCATGACAGCTTACTTAATATCTAGATGGGAACAAAAAGGTTGTGAAGCATGAAAAAATAAATTACTTTTTAAATACATTACTGGAATACTAGTCAAAATCAAATATATAAAAAAACAAGCCTCTCCTTGCACTGCAGTTGTAATTATAACTTATATTCAGCTTTATAAAAGTACCAAGTAATATGCTGAAAGTAGAAATCTCTGTGATACCCACACTTGTAAAAATGTTTCTTATCCAAAAAAGACCTGCTGCCTGACAACAACAATCTACTTGTTTCATGGGGAAAACATGATCAAAGTAAAAAATGAACAAGAAACAAGCTCAAGATAAATTGCTTAAAGGATTACTGCACAAGTTATGGACCATACATGATAGATTGGCATTTTGTTTAGTTTACGGGTAAAGCCTGCAAAAATGACTGCAAATCTCCAACAAATATAATGAGCTTCTGAAAATACTGTAGTCCTGTCCTTTATTACAAATACTGTCATATGCATTTCAATACCTAAGACTTGTACATTATCTAGTTATGTAAATATTCTCTGCATGGCAACAACAAAAAGGCTTTCAGTGTTGGTAATTATTTAACAGTATGCTTATTAAAGGTTACTTGCATCTAACAATCTCAGACAAGCTTACCCAATGGTTATTAAAGCATTGCTACTTAAACACAAAGCAAGATGGCACTGCGGCAGCATGCATTTTTTGCATAATAAGAAGCATAAATCAACAGTATAAAAATATGACAGAAAAACAGAACATTCTGCAAAATCAAGGACAGATGAAAAGCCACTGTCATCCTGTTTTCTACCTTGGATGGGGGAATACTCTGCACACTTACACTGCCAAACTGCTCCTTGCCTTGCTTGGACATATCCAGAGTCACTACATGGGGGAGTGGGGTGCAACAAATATGTCACAAATTGAAATGTCTCCGGCTGATGGTGATGGCTCTGATGCTCATACCTCTCATCTTCAGAGCAAGAAATCTAGACAAAGCCATACACAGAAGTGGGACACAGGCCCAAAAATAAGGACACTTTTTTAAATATTGCTCTTATAAACTTTGAAAGATAATAGAATAGTAGTAGGTCTTGCATTAGTATGAACTTTCTGAAGGGTATGAAATCTGAAACTCAAATGTCTGCCATTATTTTCTAACTTCAATCTTTAATGATTTGCCACTAATTCAGCAGAAAACCACAATTTTATGAAAAACAGACCAAAAAATGTGATGCAAAAATATAAAATTGCCACACAATACAGCTGGGAACCTGTCAAAGAAGGGACACCTTTTTAATATTAGTAATGTTAACTTGAGCAGCTGACAAAATAAGAGCATCTACATGCATTTCTGAAATAAAAGTAAGCTATAACTTTGATCATTACAGTTATTTAGAATTGTAAACCCTCCATGTTTTCTTCCAAAATTGCCATTTTGTGGAGGGGTTATTAGGGGGAGAGCAACATTGTGAGCCAAAACTGGTGACAGCTAAGAGGGTTTGATATTCCTAATTCTATAAAGCAATTTATTTGCATGTACCTCTCAACCTCTTAATGCAGGAAATCTGGACAAGGCCAAATAAATATATTGGGGGAACATACAAACAGTACTAAAAATTGCTCTTGTATAAACTTAAGACAGTTGATAGAATAACATGTCTTGCTTTAGCATGCATTTTTCTGAAGGTTATAACATCTGAAATGCAATGTCTGTCATTATTTAGTGACTTCATTCCTAAATGATTTGCTACAAAACCATAAATTTTATGAGGAACAAACCAAAAATAAGAAGCAAAAATCTATTCATTCTGCAAAAAATCTGGACAGTTGAAAGGTATAGTTCAGCCAGAACTGTCTGAGTTTGCTGCCCTTCCCCCCTCACAAAATCATGGTCGAGTGGAGCCTTCCCCCTGCAACCATTCCAATGTCCCATTCCTTGGTTATTTCACCCCATTTACCATAAACACTGTAATGTGCATTCTGCTTTACTTCTGCGATGATTTGGATTTCATTTGAAAGTTTTATTTTGCCTTTTACAGCACAAACCCTAATAGATATCTGCTAAACAAAACAATGCAGTCTCACAATGAAAATCGACTTAGCATTAAAACATCTCTGCCCTTGAAACTCACATTCATTGAAACAGCAGTAAAAAGAAAATACATTTTGCCAGTAGCAGATAAAGATTAACTTTGGGCTGTTTTCAAATCATAGGCCCCTTGAACACGAAACATATACATGCTCATTGATGCACCTTCCTGATTGTATTAAATTATATTCCTTGTACAATACAGTACAGTTGTTAGAGGGCATGTTAAATTTATTGTTTTGAACATTTTTTCAGTAAACAATGAAACAAATTGCATGCGCCAATAATGACAAAACTGCCCAATTCAGAACATTTCCATCATAAAAGTCTACTCAAACTTAAATTTCCATCATAAAAGTCTACTCAAACTTCTACAGTTTCCAAGTATCAGTAAATATGCACAATCTCTGAAGAAGTAAAAGTCATCTAAATAATTCCACATTAAAGAAATCTGTAACTAATGAAGAGATTGCTGCTAGCAAACAACTTTATATGTCATTGTTTCATCTACAAATAAAGTGGTTGTTACCCTTGAGGAATAAATTGCCCATGTCGCATTAAAAAAATGATAGGCTAGTATTGCTAGTATATTGCAGTAGGGAATGGATGGCAAACTGATTATTGCTAGTATATTGCAGTAGGGAATGGATGGCAAACTGATAACAGGTTCATAGTTACTAGGTATCTTTGCCAAAAACGGCTGCAGCATCCACCCATTAAAAGCATCAGAAGCAAGTACACTATATGTTGTGCTATTAACAATACAAGTAGACTCCATATAAGCAGTACTAAAGTTTTGTTCTCCTGCAGCTCTCAGCTCCTTGTAAAATCTACTTGACGCTCCGCTGTATCTCCGAACTTTGCAGCACAAGAAATCTGGAAAAAGCCAAAATTTATTGGGGGGGGGGCAAAAGCCCAAAAACTAGGGACACATTTTAAACATTGCTTGTATAATGTTGGAAAGTTGCTACAATAAAATGCTATGTTACCACCATACATTTCACTGCCAAGTCTTGAACCCAGGGGAACCCTGTGCAAAACAGTCAGAGTAACATATCACTATGACAAATCAGCTGTTCTGTGAAAGAGAGGAAGACTGAAACTTAAATGACTACCATTTAATGAATTCAGTTCTCACCATAGCTGTCAACCTCTTAGCACAATACACCTGAACAAAGCCAGTAATGGGGGAATACAGCCCCCAAACATATTCAGTGAATTCAGTTCTCACCATACCTCAAACCTCTTAGCAAAAAAACACATGGGCAAAGCCAGTAATGGGGGAATACAGCCCTTAAACATATTCAGTGAATTCAGTTCTCACCATAGCTCTCAACCTTTGCAAAAAAAAACCTGGGCGAAGCCAATAATGGGGGAATACAGTCCCAAAAATAAGGACAAATTTCAAATATCCATGTTACAAACTTAGAAAATTGTTAGAATAAAAGGTCATGTACTTTCAGAATAAAATGAAGTCTGAAATTCAAATGCCTGTTATTTTTATTTAATATTTGTTAGCCAGGAAAGTCTGACTTGGAACAAAAGCCAATTTTCAGCAGAGCAGGGAGAAACACTCCAGATATATATCTTTGTAAGATGGGAAGACATGCAGACTCCACACAGAAAGCACCCCAGCCAAGAATCAAACCAGAGCACCTGGAGCTGTGAAGCAACAATGCTACCAGTGCACCACTGCACTACTGATGTTGCTCGGAACAACAAACATACAGAAGCCACAGATTTTATGATGAACAGAACAAATATGATGCACAGATCTGCAAATGTCTCGACAAATGGTGGTGGGTAGGGAATTCAGGCCCTTACTACCTGCACCCAAGGTACAGGGTTCAATCCTGAGTATTCTCTACCCACCACCATGTGTTCTCTATAGCCACCAGTATGTAGTAACTGGGGCATTACACACACTCCATTCCCCCTCCTCCATAGCAGCAGATTAAACTATGTTTCTGTAGCAGCTGGGACAAGCTTTTCTGGTTTCTCTGCAGCAGCCCACTCTAGATAGATCAACCTCCATAGCAGCCCATGCAAGCTATTCTGGTTTCCCCATGAGATGCTGGAGCCTCCAGCCTGTGAGCGATGCAGTCCAGTGTCCTTCCAATCTCTTTCTTCCCTATCCAGACTGCCTAAGACAGCAGTCTGGAGTTCTCAGTACCAGGAACTCCAAGCATGCATGTGTGGAGTTCTTTCTTTCTACAGGTGGGGGGGGACTCACAATTTTTTTTTATTCTTTTCTTTTTTTCTTTCTACAGATGGTGGGCTGCAGTCCTATAGCATGAACCGATTTGTGTCTGATGCTCAGGATGCATAACTGACTTAGTGTTTAGTATATCTGCATTTGTGATGCTCTTTTGCTAATTGTATTTTTGACATATTTTGGTCTTACAAAGTTTGACAGTTAATAGAATAAAAACAACTTTTTGCATTAGTATTTTTAAGAATTTTCTGAGTGTGAAACTGAAATGTGTCTCATTACTTTAGAACTTCTCACTAATGATTTTCCAGTATAAAAATATGAGGCCAAACTAAGGACATTTGGTGACCATCAGTACTTTTGAGAGGTGTGTCTTTAATGTCTGAGGCCTATTACTTGATAGAGGGCAGAAGGACACATATTCACAAAAGTCTCTGCTGTCACATGTTAAAGTAATTGCTGTACAAATCACCAACCTTTTACTTTCTTACATTACCAAGTAACAACATGCAAGGATATGGCATTCATTGATATTATTACACAATATACTCCAGGTTCAACACTTACCTTGTAAATCCAACAGTTGCTACGGTATTTGTTCAGGGCTGAGTGTCTGATGTTAGAAGTGCACAGCCATTACATAGGTAGGTAAAGGCTGTGAACATTGCCTGGCATCAATGTTACTATATGTATGTGTGCAGGATGAAGGTTTTAGCCCCTTAGGTGGTGAGTGAGTGTGGTATGCATTGCCTCTTAGCATAGGGCAAGGGCATATTGAGCATGTCTATGTTTGCCTACACCCACAGCAGTTGCTGGTTACCCCTCTGACTCCTCACTTGCATGTGGTTGTGGTGACCTTGCCATTGGTTGTGGGATGTGTGCCCCTTCCCCTTGTTGATCCTTGCAGAAGCTGCTTTCTGAGGATGATGTTGTGAAGCATGGCAAAGACAGTGAAGATTTCAGTACATGTAAATGGATTGTACTGCAGGTGTCCCCCTAGATGTATCTAGGCAGCGGAATCACAACTTCAGCAGCTCAAACACACACTCATAATATTTCTGGTGGGACTGCTTCCCTTATTATGGCATCCTTCAGTGGGTGTGGGTGCATTTCTGATGAGTGTCATCAGCCATGGTTCCAGTGCATAATCTGCATCCCCCAGTAAATGATCCTGTGGGATATCACACCAGGTGAATATCTGATACAGTTGGGAGATGTGCTAGATATGTGAACAGTGGTTACTGCCTGGGTTGCCAGCACACACATTGAAGATGATTCCCTTAATGTTACACATGAATTGGCAGTTTATGGATTGGAAGCTCAATTGGAAGCCCTTTCTATGTATGTAGAGCCTTCCCTGTTCCTCAGGTGGTGCCTTGATTTCTATATGTGTACAATCTGTGGCACCCAGTACTTCAGAGTAGTGTGCTACTGGGCAGAACTCCTGCATATTTGTGGCCCTGTCTTCAAGTGTATGGGGAATATAGATGTGGTCACTGGCATGCTGGAGCATAGCATTCAGGAATTGATGGAGGATCCTGGGTGCTGATTCCTGTGATACCCCCAGCATGCCCCTGCTGGTCTCTGAAAGGTTCCTGTAGCTAAAATTCTAAGTGCTATACATACCTTTGTCTCCACTGGTATGGGTTCCCCTTGGTTTGCCCTGGGCCTGAGTTGAGGATGACAGAGGTTGCATAGTTCCTGTAGTGTGTCTCTATCCTGCCTGCAGTGTTCGACAATTTCCATCTTATGCAGATTGTGATAAGTTAACCAAAGTCTGAATACTCTTCTCCTTCTTGGCCTTGGTTTATTATATTAGCAGCAACAGTATAGATTTCAGCCTGTTGCACATACACATGAATTAAAGCAACAGCAGCTCCTAACATTGTTTCTGTGTAGACTCCTTTCTGTGGCTGTATTCCAGTAGATTTTGGAATTCACAGAGAAAACCAGTACTAAGTCTACACAGTTGCTTTTTAGCTTGTTGAATAGCTCCTCCATCTTGGATTGGTTGATTAGCATACAATTCAGCTGCTTATGTTGTAGCTGGCATGTCATGGTATTTGCTGTGGTTGTGAGGGTACTTACTGAATACAAAACTGTGCCCTACAGTGTGCACATCTAAGTGAGTTGTGCATATGGTCTTAGCAGACCATGTAGGGCTTATTAAATCTGCCAGAAATGTAAACAAGAAAAAGCTCAATTTTGATTATATTTAACATTTTTAGAGATTTCTTTATAACAAAAAAGTCTTTTTAAATTTCTTTTATAGTATTTTTTATAGCTAAACCTAGGATATTTCTGACAATATTACTTATTCTACCATTTATAGTTAAGGTATCCCAATTCCTTTTAATTATCTCACAAATTGTATTAGCATCTCAAGAATATGTTAACACAAAGTTCAAATTCTCAAAAAGAGGGTGCAGTTTATTTTTAACCTTGGAATGTCCAAAATAGGATCTTTCTATTTCTTCACTTTCTACTAATACAGTTTGCCTATTTCAAGAAATCTGTTATATCCCTTTTCTACAAAAATCATCATTAAATTTATCTAGAGTATCATTCAAACTTAAATCATCTGTGGCTAGTCTTGATCATTGCATTTGACTGCACACAATGTTTTTGAAAATATGATGTGGGTACATGCTATACCAGTTTAAATATGAATTGTTCCTACATTCTTTGCTAAATAATGGTGTATTTATATCTGGTAGTAATGTGTTTCATACTTTAACATTTAAAACTCAATAGATTCATATGAATGCTTAAATTAAAAAAAATAGTAGTAGATTCCATGTATTGATGTAAAACAGTAAATGTTGAACAATCTCCATGCCATACCAAAAAGATCTCATCCAAAAAATGTGCATAATATGATACACATTGCTAGAATACAGGGAAGCTTAATAAATATAGTCTCTTCCATTCAATCAAGGCTGTATTGGAATATGAATTAGCACAAGCTGAACCCATTGCTACTCTATTATTTTGTAAATAATGTTTCTCCAAAAATAAAAACATTATTTTCCAGAACTAACTCTAATAAAGTACATAGGGAATATCACAGATTTTTGGAATTATATTCTACCTGTAGTTATAAACCAAAGTAAAGGAATATTGCTGGGCTTTATGGAATATCACAGATTGTGGAATCATACCTTATTTTTAGCCTTCAGCTAAAGTAAGATAATATTTCCTGTCCTCATGGAATATCACAGACTGTGGATCATACTACACCTGTGTCCATAAGCTAAAGTAACAGAATATTACTAAGCATTGTAGAATATCAAAGACTGTGAGATCATACCCCACATGTAGCCATAAGCTAAAGAAAGTGAATATTGTATTCTACCTTTCTGAAGTAAAAACCAATACCAAAGGCTGACTATGTTTACAGATGACTGCAAGCTAGGAGCAGTCATTGAATCCCCAAATGACAGCCATCCTACAGGTAGTTTTGTCTAAAATAAATAACTGGTTCCAAAATCATGGACTAAAACTACATTCTAAAACATGAATTATTGTATCCTTTGGGAAGTCAGCTACCCCAGGGAACTACCACAATGACAATACACCCCTAAGAGTTGATCCACTTGTTCAAGATTTGTCAACGTATGTGGCCAGTAACCTAACTTTTGACCAACATGTGTCTATTGTTGCAAGAAAGTCCTTCTATATGGCACAGCTTATAAACAAAGGGATTGTGTCTAGATCTAGGTCATAGTCCCCCTTTATTCAGCCCTTATTAGGCCATTCAATAAATAGAGTGCCCCATTTAGCAGGGATCTGCCCAAACACATGCAACAACTGGAATGCCTGCAAAGATACATTAATAAAAGAACAAAAGGCCTAAACGACATGCCCTACATGGTCTGACTCAAGGCCCTGTTATGGTATCCTACAGACTGCTAAGGGGTGACTAGTGTTTGGCATACAAGGCATGCTGCAACTCATTGCTGATGGATTTATTGCAGATCAGCCAGTCAAATGGCATCAGAAATACTCAGTCTAGGAATCTGAACCTCTTCTGTAGTAACAAAAGGATGGTTTGGAGGGACAGGTATATCTCACAGTGGATACCACTGCTGTGGAACAGACTCCCCCATCTACATAAAACAAGGTTCATCCTTGTCCAAATTCAAGAGCAACTTAGATATATGGATGGGAAACAAATAAATTGACTCTAGGACTTCCCACTGTACTATTAATAAACAGAAGCAGCTCTTAAATGCTTTATCACATGCATGGGTCTTCTCAAATTATCTATGATATGATATCTATGATAAGATCAAAGTTATTCTTATTTGTGGTAATATTTAATTATTGGACATATAATGAGTGAGGCCAATCTGTATCAGATGGGTTAGATTATTCTGAGATCAAAAAGGGAAATTGGCTAGGCTTCAAATGACTCACAAGGACAGCTAGCCTAGTACTTATCTATGAACCTATGAACCTATTGCTAAGCCTTATGAAATATCACAGAGCACATATGGTCCATGACTTATGAGATTTTGAACCATCGGAGATTCAGGAGGTAGTTTGTAGTACAGCCTCTCAACTATTTTTTTTAATATTTTGATGTTTGTTTTATACCTAGAGCCTTTTGATATACTATCATTCATTATGAACAAAAAATAAACTTAGCCTGAAAGTCTACATTGAGTGACTGAGAATCACTGGAATTCCATAATGAGAATGTGTGTATAGACTAATGGTATGTACCATGACAACATATAATATCAGGGATGTGTTATTTAAGTATACAGATCTTAAACAGATAAAATTAGAACAAAAAGTATAGATACTGTGATAGAAGTAGGAACTATATAACACAGTGCTGCTGCAAATATGGTGTAGGCATCCATATTCATCATAGTTCAAACAAATTGTCACGGCAATTAGATAAACCATTTTTAAAATTTCACTACCTTTTAGGCTGGCTGTTAATGTTTCAAGGCACACATTCAGCTGTGCAGACTGCAGAAACATCTGCCACTAAATTAAACCCAGAATCATCCTTTAGGTGTCAATATACAAATGACATGTATTGTCCCGGTCCCTTTCAATAAACACATCACACCCAATGACATTTGATGACCTTTATTAAGCTTCCATAAACATAACTTTATTAACCAATATTTATTAATTACCACTGAAACATAGTGTAGCTGATTTTAATCACAGCATAAATGTCCATGTAATGTTGAGCAGGACAGTGTGACCTCACTCATCCTGACCCAGTAAGCAGCATCCATACCCCCACTCACTTATTTTACTTACGAAGCAGCGTCCCATCACTCACTTCATTTACCACTTATTGAATTACACATCCAATCAATAAGCACCATCCTTACCTCTGCTCACTTACTTAATTTTCAAGCAGCCTCCAACTGCTGACTTTCCTTTCCCAACTCATTGAAATGAACATCCAACACCAGAGGAGGAACAGAACTCCACCATACCAGGACTGATAAAATAACCACAATCCCCACTATTCTACCCAAACAGGGAGGACAGGTGGGTAGTAGCTTCACGCCAAAATGTGATCCCCTACCCAGTTACACTTGCATAAATCCCTTAAACCCCTCCCTACCATTACTTCATTAACTCCCTAACATCCCTCATTCCCATTTACCTCTTTCATCCACTCTACCCTGTTAACTCCCACTAATCTGTTTATCTAACCCCCCCCTCTGAAGATGTCCCTGGACAAAATGGTTTGTTACCAAACCTCATTTGTCCCGGTCCCCTATGATAAACACATCACACCGAATGACATTTGACAACCTTTATTAAGCTTCCATAAACATAACTTTATTAACCAATATTTATTAATTACCACTGAAACATAGTGTAGCTGATTTTAGTCACAGCATAAACATCTGTGTAATGTTGATCAGGACAGCATGACCTCACTCATCCTGGCCCAGTAAGCAGCATCCATACCTCCACTCGTTTATTTTACTTATGAAGCAGCATCCCACCACTCACTTCATTTACCACTTATTGAATTGCACATCCAGTCAAATAAGCACTGTCCTTACCTCTGCTCACTTATTTTACTTATGAAGCAGCGTCCCATCACTCACTTCATTTATCACTTATTAAATTAAACATCCAACCAATAAGTAGCAGCCTTACCTCCACTTGCTTACTTAATTTATCAAATAGCCTCCAGCTGCTGACTTTCCTTTCCCAACTCATTGAAATGAACATCCAACACCAGAGGGGGAACAGAAGAGGGCAAGCCTGTCCATCTTCTCCACCGACCAGTCTGACCAGGCTGTTCCCCCTCCATCCTACCAAAATTTCCAACAACCTAATCATCCATGAAAAGGGTTAAGTCAAACATCATTTAGTGTAGTCCCATCTTCTCAAACCAAACTGGATCCTGTCATCACCCCACAAAGCCCTATCATATAAATACCCAAAACAGCGAATGACCTAAATGGCTGACATTAAACCAATGATTCCCTCTCCAGTGCTAAAGTAATAACCATAACCTTGCATAACCTCTGTATATTAACTAAATTCTCACTTATCCTTACTACCAATAGTAACTTCTTAATGCTTCCCAGGTCATTACCTGCCAAACTTACAACCATAAGACTAAACTCCATGCCTTGCCAAACCATGCAAGGGCAGTTGCTTGCCATCAGGCATAACTGTAGCCATATTTACCCCAATGTATATAATGACCAAAATGAAACTTCCTCTCCAAAATCAATTGAATAGCAATCCTGCCATCATACCAGCTATCCATTATAAACAGTAAAACATGTAATGATCATAGTATCTGCTGCCCAACAACCACCCTCAGAATGACTTCAATACCTCCATAAATAAATGCCATATGAACTGTAGCCCAATAAACCTCCAATTACCAACATTATTCCATGCAACAAATCCTATCTTGACCATTTCCCATGTCTGTCAATCTTTACACTATCAATACGACCCCAACCCTTCAAATGAATAAGCCACAACAAAAATTAAGGAAGTTCACATAGCCTTGTCCCCTTGCAAATGCACTACTCCCAGCTAAGTTCCCCTTGACTAACTGAACTGCCATACCTTGTTCCAAAACCTGACCAATACTAAATTTATCCCAAACTCTTTCCCACAGGTAGTTGCAACACAAATTTAACCAATCTGGAAATGCCGTACCATATGCCTTCCTCATAAAAGGTGCCACAAACTCCTACAGCAATTCTTTAAACCTAACAAACTGACAAACCTTGTCTAGTAACACAACACCTCAGCCCATACCACTGCCATATTAAATATATATAAATGAACCCTAATCCACAACAAATCCTGATAACCTCCCAACGTCAGATTAAATTGAAATTCCAAATATCCAACATCCCCCAATCATCCTTCTTTCTTGCCATCTCACAAGCCACAAACCAACCTCCCACATTATGCCCCAACCCAACATCACCTGCCACATTTATAAACAAATACAAATCCCCATAAACAGCCCTATCCATCTGCCAAAACACCATCCCACCCAAAAGCTCCAAAAGGCACCACAATGGTAAAACAATGCACCAAGTTACTAACCTTCACCCAAAGCTACCCAAGTAAACTAGATAATATACAACCTCAAGTGCCCAAAAGGCTGAACAGGCTTAATCCGTTGCTTGTCCTTGGCTTTCCCTTCACAGCTTCTCCTTTAAGTTAGCTTGAATCTGATAAGGAATTAAAACATAGCCTACATCAGCAAGGAATCACAAAAAAATGCCTTGCTGAAGCTTTCTAACTTCTCCTTAAACAACAAAGTACTCAGTACCTCACCTATCCCCTACTCTTAAGTCCTACATATACTGAATCACCCCCTTTCAACCAGAAGCACAGGTTGAATGGTACATGTAATTCTCACTCTAAAGACCTTAAACTGGTATGTGACAGTAGTAGAACCTGCTTGAGAGACAGAGCCCACTCCCAGAAGATGCCACACCTTTGGAACAAAGTCCCATTTCATGTCCAAATGAATACATCCCCATCCATCTATAAACAATTTAAACAACTGGATGGGTAACCAACAATTCCACCCAAGATCCCTTGGACAAAGGCAATAGGTGCTGTACATGGAAATAAGGTAGTAGAACCTGCTTGAGAGACAGAGCCCACTCCCAGAAGATGCCACACCTTTGGAACAAAGTCCCATTTCATGTCCAAATGAATACATCCCCATCCATCTATAAACAATTTAAACAACTGGATGGGTAACCAACAATTCCACCCAAGATCCCTTGGACAAAGGCAATAGGTGCTGTACATGGAAATAAGGGTTGAATTTTGCTAGCTGGTAAGGTCCCTAGCACTAGTAGCCTAGTAACTTCCTACGATCCTATGAGCATTGTGACTCCACCCCTCTTGCAAGAACCCCAGACTCCCCTCAAACATTCCCCAACCATGCTTTCCCTACTTTAGCATACTTCCTCCTCACTTGCCCCCACACTACCTTAAACTACACCAACTCTGACATGCCTTAATAAGCACCAAATAAAGTAAGATTACCTGCAACCTCAGTGTGCACCACTCCAGCAACCGAAACATCCTCTCCAGCAGAATCCATTACTCATCATATCCACTTCCTACAGGACACTGACTGTTGCTCGCTCTGTGCTCCCCATCCGTGACCTCATTGCACACCACTCTGGCAGCTGGGACATCCACAGCAACAGTCTTCATCACCTTTTCAGGCCACTTCCTTCAGGTCACTGACTGATGCCCACTCTGTGCTTCCCCACCTGCAAAACTGTAAATTCCTGGCACACACATAACCAAAACTTCTTAATGATAACCATAAGCCTGCCAATGGTCTACCCTCTTCAACTATAGAGCCTCTACAGTGGCCCCTAGCCCCCATCCCCCAAAGACAGTATCAACTAATCATCTGTTAACTGTCTTCTGAGACTCAGAGTTAACATTATTATTAGGCCATTAAAAGTGTGCGACCTTGTGCCCACTTGCTTCACCTTATAAATAACCAAGGGCAAAATAGTGATGCTGCACTCTGACAACAACATGAAAGGCCTCCGCCATCTCTTACATATGAATGCATGCACACAGCCAAACTTACCAGCCCAGAACAAATCCAGAAACAGTCATGGAAAACCTCCAGGCTTCAGATAGACATATACTACCAAAAGTGACTAGGTTGCTGAGTGCAAGAGCTACCCCAAACAATGCATCCATCACTGCCCAGCCCCAAGCACCACAGTGCCTCTACAATCTCCCCAAACATTCCACACTCATCTCATGGGGGAACACCAGCAAACTCTAAGAAGTCCAAACAGCCTAGCAAATTTAACCCTGCTGCATACTGCCAAGGCAGCTCCTGGGTTATCTCTGTGGGCCCATCCAGTCAAACCCCCAAATACAAAACAGCCCCCCCAGACATGAGTAATAAAAAGAAAAAAATAACTAGAAATCCACACTCAACCCACACATGAAAAACAGGTAGAGCCAAAAAATCTAAGCATGAGTCACCCTGGACCAGGGGCAAACTATTTCTGCTTCATTTCAAAGAATTATAACATGAAAGGGCCTCCTACATCTCCTATACATGGGTGTGTACACACACCACACTAACAGCTGATTAGGGACAAATCCAAAAACAGTCAAGAGAAACATCCAAAACGTCAGTGCTAGCAACTTGAAACCTGACCGACACAAGAGAATGGAAATGAATATATATCTGCCGAGGCAAGTAGCTTAATAACTTTTCCTTGTAACAAGGCTGCAACTAATTCTGAGTTTTTTTTTTCCTTTGGTTCTTATTACTAACTCTGGGCATTCTGCAAATCAGTATCATTAAGAGGTATGAGGTGAATACTCTCATTGAGAGGTATGAGGCGAATACTCTCCCTGGACACCTGCCCCAACAACCATCAGCACAGCATTTTATTTATTTATTTATTTTGTTGTTTAATATATTCTCTTCCTCCCCACTCCATTTTATTCAGCTCTGTTTATAAAGTATCAGTTTGTGAGTTCCATGAGGAATGAAACGGTGATAATAACTTGAGAGGGTTCAGAAACAATGCCAGCACCGTCAGTACGGTCATACTGGACTAACCACCTTTGGCGGGTGAAAGCCTAGCCAGTTTCCTCATGTGACAGGAAAGCCCTGCACTTTGTGTTTGCCAACACTTTAACCATCTGGTACAAACTTAGCAAGTTGATGGAGTAACAGGTTTTGACAATTATGACTTTTCTTAAAGCTATAAACTCCCCGACTCCGATAACTAAGATTGTGCTCTGACTCCCCCCCCCTCACTTTGCTAACTGACAGAAGGGAGAGAAGGACAATCCTACCTGCTTAAATAATGTAATCTGTAGGCAGGACTCTACTCTCTTAATCATCCCCGCCCCCTTTCCCTTGACAGTTATTCACGCTTGCATTTCAGCAACAGAAATAGTCAGCAACAAAAGGCAAACAGGGGACAACATCAAAGTTCGTTATGCAGAATAAAATATTAAGCAATCCACGTCTATTATTAAATCTGATAATACTAATAATAATAAGCATGGCATTTTCTTCTGAAACTTAGCTTGGACCCACCTTGATAAGATGACAGTTATTTAGACCCGACAAGAAGTGCACCCGTGTCAAATCACATGTGACAGTTTGAGGAGAAGTACTGTAAAATCCCTGTGGTATAGTTAAATACTATGGAACCCTATCACCACTGAAAGGAAACAAGATGAAAAATCTGGCCATTGTGCGAAATCTGAACCTTCCCCCAATTAAACAATTTTTTGTTTATATATAAAATATCCTCTTAAAACTTTTCTTTTTTTTATTTAATAGGCCTAAAGAACTTTCACAAATATTGACACCATATGAACCTTAGACCCCCCACTGTCCAATATCAAAACACCCTCCCAGATGGTGACTGCCTAGAGCAGCACACCCCCACTCTGCTGCTTCAACCCCTTGATTTCTGACATGAGGGGCAGAGCAAAACCAGAATATCAACACTAGAAAATAACACCCACAGCACTGGGCAAATAGGAAAATTGCTCGTAATGAACCTCCCATACCAGAGAATTGGTCTCCATACAAGCACTCTGATTACATACAAAGGAGATCCTGAATCAATTAGCGATTCCGCATTAAAATCAATCAATAGCTCAACTGTGCCTTCTCCAGCAGTAACCACAAGCAACCCGTCCCAACAGCTCTGCAACTAGTACAAAAACAATTTTATATTTTTCTGTCCAGACTACCTGTCTCTTACACCAAAACCCACCAGTAACCCATAAACATGGCTAGTAAGTTCATGCCAAAATATGATTCCCTACCCAGTTACACTTGCATAAACCCCTTAAGCCCCTCCCTACCATTACCTTATTTCCTCCCTAACATCCCTCATTCCCATTTAATCCTTTAATCCCTCCCTACCCTGTTAACTCCCACTAATATATTTATCTAACTCCCCTCTGAAGATGTCCCTGGAGAAATTAGGTTGTTACCAAACTTCATTTAAATTCCATTCTTTTGTATCATAGCACCTGAGTATATTTATAATGACTATGAAGCTAATTAACAACAAAACTCTGGAATCAGGTGGTAGGAACATTACTGTCTGTGTGTATTTTCGATATTTGCAACAGAAAATATGAAGTAATATGTCTGCATTTACTGTTTTAAGCCTCACTCTTTTGTATGTCATGGTAGAATGTTACCTGAGCTAAAACTGTTGCGTACTTCTAAAACAGTCTATTTTGTATGCAAAACATTTTTTCAAAATACTAATGTAATATATATATATATATATATATATATATATATATATATATATATATATATATATATATTTATTTATTTATTTATTTTTATTTATTTTACATTTGTTGACCGGGCTAGTCTAACTGGATACATGTCCATTTTCAGTAGAGGCCCGGGGAGAAAAGCTCCAGTACACATACACAATATAATAAAGAATGTTGCAACAGTACAAGCTTGACACAGCTGTTGTTAATAAAAGTACAATACTAATAGTGAGCATTATACAAACAGTAAAGGTAATGTACAAAAAGTTACTATATACATATATACATAGATTTTAATTGCAATGTCATGGTCTATATGGTTCATTAAGGATAAGTCAGTAGTTAGTACAGTATAGCATAAGGTGAAGAGTATTCATAAGTATAAAGAAAAAGAGAGTTAGTCAGGGTTAGTACAAGGGCATAGCCAATGTGTACTAAGAAATAGTTTTAGTTTCTGTTTAAAAAGTGTTATTGAGGACAGAGATAGGAGTTCAGTGGGAAGTAGGTTCCAGTGCTTTCCAACAGTATTAGAGAACAGAGAATCTACTGCTAAGTTGTTGGATCTGCTAGTACTAATAAGTAGTTTATTTGAGGAGTGTAAATTCTTAAGATTGTTGTAAGGGGTAATGAGAGTAGAGAGTATTGGAGTATTCTTGGGGTGATACAGGGTCTTATGGGCAATAGCAAGCTGGTGAAATAAAAGCTGATTTTGGAACTCTAGCCATCCTATTTGTTTTAGATTAAGACAATGATGAGTTTTAAAAGGAGAGCCAGTGGCAAATCTAGCAATATTATTATAGGAAATTGCCAGTTTGTTGAGGTTGTTTTTTGAGAGATTAGTGTATATAGGTGAAGCATAGAGTAGAGCGGAGATTAAGTGAGTTCTGGCTATAGCGGTCCTGGCTAATGGTGTAAGAAAGGGTTTGATTCTATAGAGGCACCCCAGTTTCTTGTTGACTGTTTTTATTGTGCTGTTTATATGAGTATCAAAGTTAAGGTTGCTATCTATAGTTATTCCTAAGAGTTTGGTGGTTGGGTCAGGAGATATGAGAGTGCCGTTATTAGATATGAGTGTGAAATATGCTGGGGTTGACTTTTGGGTTGGAGTAAAAAGTAAAAGTTTAGTTTTTTGGGGGTTCAGGAGGAAGCAGCAGTTTAGAAACCATTGTTCTACTGTATTAAATGCTTTTTGGGTAAGGGACTGTAGTTCAGAAGGAGAAGTGGCTGAAAAATTATAGTGGAGTTGTCTGTGTATTGAATACAGGTGGTTTGAAGAATTGCTGAGTGAAGGTCATTAACAAAAATGGAAAATAGGAGTGGGCCTAATATGGAGCCCTGAGGAACACCAAGGGAAATGGGGAGGTGTGTCGATATATTGTTGTCCCATAGTATAGCCTGCTGTCTATTGTCTAAGTAAGATTTGAACCAGTTTAAGGCTAGAAGTTCAAGTGAAAGGGATTTCAGTATATTTAAAAGGAGCTGGTGATTAACCATATCGAAATCTTTAGATAAATCTATAAAGACTGCAGAGGTAAGAATATTGTTGTTACGGTTTTTGTTAATGCAGTCTGTAAAGGATAGCAGGGCAGTGGTAGTACTGTGGTATGGTCTAAATCCATGTTGACAGTTGGTGAGTAAGTTATTTTAGATAAGGTGGTTAAGTAGTTGCTTATGGATGTGTTTTTCCATTATTTTTGCCAGTGGGGAGAGTAAAGCTATAGGATGATAGTTTGAAAAGTCATTGGAGTTACCACCTTTATGTAGGGGATAATGTGAGAGATTTTCAAGATTGTTGGGATAGTTCCTTCAATTATGGTTCTGTTTATCAGTATGGAAATGGGATAGGCTATAGCTTTGGCTCCTTTTTGCAGGTATTCTGCTGGTAGTTGGTCAGCAGAGGGGGTGGTAGGTTTTAGTTTTTGGAGAAGAGAGCAAATGAAGGAAGTAGAAACAGATTGCAACTGAAATGATGGAAGTGGGCTAGTAGAAGAAGTTGGTAGATTTGAGGTACCTGGAGATAGTTGACTAGCAAGAGTTTGGATGGCATCTGTGAAAAAAGAATTGAAGGCGTTGGCAGTTTGTGTTGGATTCTCCAGGTTGGAGCCTTGTGGGTTAGGTGTGATAGATTGACCTGGGTGTAGTATTTTGTTAATGCTAGTTCAAAACTTTTGTGGATTCTTTTGGTAAGTTTGCTGTAGTTGGAAGTAACATTTTTTTTATCTAAGAGGATAGCTTTTTTGTAATATTTCTAAGTTGTCTAACGTTTTGGTGGTCTGTAGAATTCTTAGTAGTGCACCATTTTGCCCAGGATTTGTTTCTGAGAAGGATTTTTTGCCTAGTAGCTACTGAGAGCCATGGGGCAGGTTTAGCCTTATTTCTAATAGAATGTGATGGGGCATGATGGTCAGGGATGGCTAAAAATGTTGAATTAGAGTATTCCACTGCTTCATCTAGTTGGAAGGATTTTAGTGGTGACCAATTACAATGTTTAAGTTCTGTTTGGAATAGTACAGGGTTAAAAAGTTTTTTGGTCTGTATTGTCTTAAAGGTATTTGGGTAAGTCATGTTGGTTTTGTGTCTGATAATATAAGTTAGTGAGTGGTCACATAGATCATCAGGGAGGGTTCCTACTTTGTATGTATGAAGAGGAGAATTAGTAAGAATCCGATTTAAGGTGCTTTCTTTGTTATTGGGTTTATTGATCCTGGTTGGGGAGGTAATAGTTTGTGAGAAGCCATATAGGTTAATATGGGTGGTAGGGTGTACAGTACTACAGGACTTCCAGTCGATATTAAAGTCTCCAAGGACTATAGTTTCTTGTGGGAGATTAATAGACAGTCAGTTTAGAATATTTTCAAGGGTATTAAAGTTATTTCCAGGTAAATACAAACGATGTATATGGATTTACATGTGCTGACCTGAAATTTAGAAATGAGGATTTCAGCATTATTGTGCACAGGTGGTCTAAGGTTTGTAGTGGTAACTTGTAGCTCTGCTTTATAAAGCATTGCCACCCCCCTCCCTTTTTGGTTGTACGGTCTAATCTTAGGATATTGTAACCAGGTGGGGTAACTTTGTTGTCATTAACTGTAGGTTTTAGCCATGTTTCAGATAAATATATATATATATATATATATATATATATATATATATATATGAACAAAACACAATCAAAACAACAAGACTGCATGAATGAAATTTCAATAGCACGAACGTCCATGATAGCGAACAATCATAATACCATCACTGGCCATTTAAGAGTCCCAAATGAGCTAGTTCAAGATGTTCACTTAGCTGCAAAGTGTGTAATCCACATTTCCCATCAGTATAGCATTGCTGATAGTCATACCTAGTGTAATCCACATTTCCCATCAGTATAGCATTGCTGATAGTCATACCTATTTCCCTTGGCATATTTGTAGTGTTAACGTAAGCTAATAGCATACTGCAAAGTATGTAATCCACATTTCCCACAATAGTCATTCCTGTTTCACTCAGCATGTTTGTAGTGTTAACCAATGCCAATAGCATATATATATATGTATATATATATATATATATATATATATATATATATATATATATATATATATATATATATATATATATATAGGTTCATAGGTTCATAGGTAGGTACTACGCTATCGGCCCTAGGGCCTATACAAGCCCAGCCAAAAAGGTACCCTGGCTTTTGCCACCCAAGAAAATTATTTTCCTGTGCCACTGTCGAGCAGAGCCACAGAAGTGATCCCCGGGGTGAATTTCCTATTACCCCATCCAATCATCAAGATTTTTCTTGAAGAGTGCTAATGAGGTGCTTTGTTTGATATAGATAGGTAGTTTATTCCAGAGTATGGGAAGTCTCTGGGACAGGAATCTATCCCTCTGGCATATTCTGTTTATTGTGGTGACAAGGTTTAGGTCCCTAGAGCATGTAGCTCAGAGGGACTGGGATTTCTTTAAGTGGAGCATGTCTAACAGCACTAGGTCTGACATAGCTTTGTATGTTAGGCAGAGATCACCTCTGAGTAGGCGATATGCGACGGAGTAAAGCTGGAGTTTTTTGAGACAGTCTGCATAGGGCATATGTTTGAGGCCAGTAATCCTCTTTGTGAGGTATTTCTGCGGCCTTTCCAGTTGTTGTAGATGTCTTGTAAGGTACATAGCAAAAGGGACATTGTACTCTATAATGGGTCTAATGAGTGATGAATAGAGGGGAACAATGACCTCTTTTTCTGGATGAGAAACCTTTTGTGATGAGGTGTGCCACGTAGAAGGATTTCCTGACTACTGTGGCACTGTGATTATCAAAGGAGAGACTACTGTCCACCTGTGTCCCAAGTTCTCTTATCACACTTTCAGTGTTACGTATACTACCACCTATGTTGTAGTTCATGGGTACAGAGTTATTACCAAAGGGGATGACAATGCACTTTTTGGCATTGAGCTTAAGGCCA
Organism: Protopterus annectens; assembly: GCF_019279795.1. Taxonomy (NCBI): domain Eukaryota; kingdom Metazoa; phylum Chordata; order Ceratodontiformes; family Protopteridae; genus Protopterus; species Protopterus annectens. Next base: position 1,121,212,867 of record NC_056725.1, read on the forward strand.
TGGCTTTGACACCAGGCATCTGTCTCAGTGAGGCCCTTTTGTAGGATGTCCACATTGTTAGGAGTTTCGATTATGGCTCCTAGTTTGCAGTCATCTGCAAACTTCATTAGCCAAAGACCTTCTGTGTTAGCCTGTACTTCAGAGAAGTAGATACCAAACAGGAGAGGACCCAGGACTGAACCCTGTGGTACTCCACTTGTCACTGGTCTGAAGTCTGATTTGGAGTCTGCTACTTTCACAGTGTGGGTTCTGTCAGTGAGCCAGTTGGCAACCCATCTTGTGACATAGGGATTTATACCTAGTTTAGTGAGTTTATCTATAATTCCAGAGTGGGGGATGGTGTCAAAAGCCTTGGCAAGATCTAGATAGGCTGTGTGAACCACTTTACCCTCGTCTACGGCTTTGGTGACTGCCTCAAAAAAGTCCATCAGGTTTAGGAGACATGATCTGCCTTTTACAAACCCGAACAGGGTGGGGTCCAGGGTTTGGAGATTACCAATGTCTTTGTTTATAAGTTCCATGATGATACGGTCCATGGTCTTGCAGACCAGGCTCGTCAGGCTAATGGGGCGGTAGTTCCCGGGGTCCGTGGTGGCTCCCCCTTGTGGAGTGTGATAACCGTCGCTGTGCGCCATTCAGCGGGCACAAAGCCTGAGGTGAGGCTATGATTGAACATGGTACTTAGGTGGGGTGCCAGTTCGTTCTGTAGTTCGTGTAAAACACAGCCTGGGATGTTGTCTGGTTCCCATGGATGCTGTGTTCCTGACTTTGGAGAGTGCGGTTTTTACCTGTGCAGCTGTGATTACAGGAACTTTGCATTTATCCGGTATAGAGATGGGCCCTTTAGGGGGTGAGAGGGGGGTAAAGTTAGCACTGAACCTATCTGCCAGGATGTTGGCAGTATCAGTTGGATCTGTATATTTAATGCCATTGTGCTGTAACTCAGAGCAGATCTGAGTGTTGCCATTGAGATTCTTGATATAGCTACAGAATGCTTTGTGGTTGTCTTTAGAATCAGTGGTGATTTTGTTTTCGTAACTAGCATTGGAGGATTGGGATCGCAGCTTCTTACTGAGGCTGACCAGGGAGCTCCTCCACTCATGGGATTTTACTGTCTTTTGCAACAGTTTCTTCCTTCTGTTGTACAGTTTGTTTATGGCAGGGGACCACCAGATTGGCTTTCTTTTTTTGGAGGATAGCATCTTGGTTCTGTTTGGGATAGCACGATCCATGCATTCATGTAAGTGCTTATAAAGTGCAATTGTATATGATTCAGTAGTCGGAACTGTATTGTCCATCTGCAAGGGTGTCATGAAGTTCACCACTTCTGTCTTACGAAGCATGAAGTTGGCTTTGGAAAAATGTTTTATCATGGTTTCCTTAATGGGGGGATGGGGTCAAGATGTGGATATGTAGGGTGATTAGCTTATAGTCAAATCTGACCCATGAGGTGTTGACTTCAGATGTGGAACACCAGTCACTCAAGTTGGTAATGACTAGATCTAGGATATTTTTGCCCCTGATGGGGGTTTGGCTAAGTTGATCCAGGGCATTGGAGTTTATGAATTCCAGAAAGCATTGAGTGAAGGAGTTGGTACATGAGTAGTTTTCCCAGTTAATGGTGGGGTAGTTGAAATCGCCCATTATTAAGGTGTTTGGTTGAACCCTAATATTTTCCAGTGCATCAAGAAAAGAGGAGTGGGAATCCTGGGGAAGGGTGGGGGATCTGTAGCAAGCTACAATTTGGATTGCAGTTTTGCCCAGAGTTAGTTGCACTTGGATAACCTTGGAAGCATTATGCTGAGAAGCTAGCCTGGAGGTGTGGATATCCTTAATGAATATGGACACACCTCCGTCTTTGGTGTTCCGGTCCAGGTTACATGGCCAAAAAATGTGGTATGAGTTATAGCCTGGTAGTGCAGGGGTGCTCTCTGGAGCCTTGAACCAGGTCTCAATCACTGCACAGATATTGATGTTTTCCATTTTAAGGAGTGCCTCGAGTGAGTGCATTTTGATATTTACACTTCTAGCATTGAGTAGCATCACCCTCAGTTTTTGCTTGCCTGTTCCTGTTATGGTGGTGAATTTGTCATTTGAACCTTGCCTACAAAATGTGCTATAGGGGCGGCAGGAACCTTAGTCAGTATCCGGAATCCCACGGGTGACAGGTGCAGGCCAGGTCTGTCAACCATGTCATCCCAGGCAGACAGATACTGGATCCCTTTAGAATGACAACAGAAGCTTAGCCAATTGTTGAAGTCAATCATTTTGTCCTTGTACTGTGGTATCATTCTGGATGATGGCAGAATGCTACTTAGGGCTAAGGTCATACTGCCTGGGCTACAAGATCGGAAAGCTCTTCCATGTCTCTTTTCATGTAGTCCAGGGAGGTACATCTCAGGTTGTTAACACCAATATTGACAATGACAGAGTCATATTTGTACTTGTTGTGGAGTGACCTGAGTGCGTGGGTTATCTGTCAGATCCTGGCACCCGACAGGCAGCTGACAGTAACCTTCTCCTTGTTTAGCCAGGTGAGTGGGACATCAGTGTGCCTGACTATAGAGTCACCTATGACTAGTGTGTTGGGTACGTTGTTTTGCCTTATTGACTGTGGTTGAGTGGCACACTGAGTCTGCGGGCTATGTGTCATTTGGGTTGTGTTGGGGGGGTGGAGTTTGCTTCCATTTCTGCTCTGTAGGTCTCTGTTGCTTGAACAGATTATGACTGAGAGCCTCAGCGAATGTTTTTGTATTTCTATGTGTGGATTTTGGTGGTGTATATTTAGTGAGACTATGTGATGAGTGCGGTGTGGTGCAAGTGTTTACCTTCTCCTCTTGACTGTCAAGTTCAGTCTTGGTTGGAGAGAGCTTTACCTCCAGTTTGGCTAGATAAGTGCATCTGTCACAGGTTGTAGTTTTGGGTGGTAGGAGGAGAGGGTTGTCTCTGTACATGAGGCACTTTCTACATTGCCCCAAGATGCCCAGATTCATCAGATAGACAGAAGAGAACACTGGGAGCTGACCCTTGGACATGCCTGAATAAAAAACTATTTTCCTCTAGATAAGTGAGGAAAGTGAGTACAAGAGCTGTTTTTCTCTAAGCAAGTGAGGAAAGTAAGTACCAACACTGTTTTCCTCTAGGTAATGAGGAAGGTTGAGTGCTGTAGTAATTAGTAGCTTATTTAGTGCTTACAACAAGTTCTGAACAAGTGCAGATCACGAATAAGCAAATTCAAGTGCTAAAAGTAATAATCTGTATCTGGACTAAACTAGTTACAGGAAAGGGGGAAACAAGTGCAAATGCAGGCTTTTAAATGAGAGAGTTGAGAGAGATGGAAAAACTGCCCAAACGGCCAATAACTACAATTTCTGGGCCAGAACCACTCCTTATGTGGTAGATAGGTAACCTAGTGCTTACCACTCCCACTGATAAGCTAGAAGGCTTCCCCCCCCCAACACAGAAAGCTTGGGGGGCTCAGAAGCTTACATACAGTCCTAGATATAGCAAATCTGAATCTGGACTACACTAGTTACAGGAAAGGTGGGAAACAGGCTTAGATTTTTTTAATACAGAAAAGCAGCTAAAACAGCAGTAAAAACAATTCAAATGCAGTGCAAGCTAGCACACTTGAGTATGTAGCAATGTTAGACCAAGCAGTTTAAAAAATGCAGTTAAATTAAAAATGACAAAAAACAAGTGCAGAAGGAGTCTATTAGGTAGAATGAGGTAAAGAGATGGGACTGGGGGGAGTGTACCAGATCATATCTACAGTGGGCGCGGGCAACTGCAAAAGCCTCCAAATTTAAGCAACAAGACAGGAATAGGGAAGGTGGGTATGGGAAAAACAACACCTTCAGCAGAGATCTGAAAAACTATACAGTGAAGCAAAAATAACAGTGCACAACTCTGAAGTCAGCCAGCAATGATATAAAATTCGTCAAGCAACAATTAACAGTACACAACTCTGAAGTGCCAGAAAAATATACGTAGCCCTGTATATCTCCAGATAGTTTGAAGAGCACTCTGTCAGGACACAGAAAGGCTCCAGCAATGATAAGCAGGCTGTTACTAACAAGGTCTAATTTTATGCAAGTAATCATTGAGACAGTCAGATAACACACAGAATGTAAAATCAGTTATGCCAACTTAAGACACCGCAGAAATAGGGTGAGGTGGGGAAAAACACCTTCAGCAGAGATCTGAAAAACTATACAGTGAAGCAAAAATAACAGTGTACAACTCTGAAGTCAGCCAGCAATGATATAAAATTAGTCAAGCAACAATTAACAGTACACAACTCTGAAGGGCCATAAAAATATACGTAGCCCTGTATATCTCCAGATAGTTTGAAGAGCACTCTGTCAGGACACAAGAAGGCTTCAGCAATGATGTGCAAGCTGTTACTAACAGTTTGTGTCTAATTTTATGCAAGTAATCTTTGGGTTAGTCAGATAACACACAGGATGCAAAACCAGTTATACCAACTTAAGACACAGCAGAAATAGGGGAAAGTGGGGAAAAACACCTTCAGCAGAGATCTGAAAAACAATACAGTGAAGCAAAAATAACAGTGTACAACTCTGAAGTCAGCCAGCAATGATATAAAATTAGTCAAGCAACAATTAACAGTACACAACTCTGAAGGGCCAAAAAAATATACCTAGCCCTGTATATCTCCAGATAGTTTGAGGAGAACTCTGTCAGGACACAGGAAGGCTCCAGCAATGATATTCAGGCTGTTACTAACAGGGTCTAATTTTATGCAAGTAATCCTTGAGACAGTCAGATAACACACAGGATGTAAAATCAGTTATACCAACTTAAGACACAGCAGAAATTGGGTGAGGTGGGGAACAACACCTTCAGCAGAGATATGAAAAACTATACAGTGAACCAAAAATAACAGTGCACAACTCTGAAGTTCCAGAAAAATATACTTAGCTCTGTATATCTCCAGATAGTTTGAAGAGCACTCTGTCAGGACACAGGAAGGCTTCAGCAATGATATGCATGCAGGCTGTTACTAACAGGGTCTAATTTTATGCAAGTAATCCTTGAGACAGTCAGATAACACACAGGATGTAAAATCAGTTATACCAACTTAAGGCACAACAGAAATAGGGTGAGGTGGGGAAAAACACCTTCAGCAGAGATCTGAAAAACTATACAGTGAAGCAAAAATAACAGTGCACAACTCTGAAGTCAGCCAGCAATGATATAAAATTAGTCAAGCAACAATTAACAGTACACAACTCTGAAGTGCCAGAAAAATATACGTAGCCCTGTATATCTCCAAATAGTTTGAAGAGCACTCTGTCAGGACACAAGAAGGCTTCAGCAATGATGTGCAAGCTGTTACTAACAGTGTGTGTCTAATTTTATGCAAGTAATCTTTGGGATAGTCAGATAACACACAGGATGCAAAACCAGTTATACCAACTTAAGACACAGCAGAAATAGGGGAAAGTGGGGAAAAACACCTTCAGCAGAGATCTGAAAAACAATACAGTGAAGCAAAAATAACAGTGTACAACTCTGAAGTCAGCCAGCAATGATATAAAATTAGTCAAGCAACAATTAACGGTACACAACTCTGAAGTGCCAGAAAAATATACGTAGCCCTGTATATCTCCAGATAGTTTGAGAAGCACTCTGTCAGGACACAGAAAGTCTCCAGCAATGATAAGCAGGCTGTTACTAACAGGGTCTAATTTTATGCAAGTAATCCTTGAGACAGTCAGATAACACACAGGATGTAAAATCAGTTATACCAACTTAAGACACAGCAGAAATAGGGTGAGGTGGGGAAAAACACCTTCAGCAGAGATCTGAAAAACTATACAGTGAACCAAAAATAACAGTGCACAACTCTGAAGTCAGCCAGCAATGATACAAAATTAGTCAAGCAACAATTAACAGTACACAACTCTGAAGTTCCAGAAAAATATACTTAGCTCTGTATATCTCCAGATAATTTGAAGAGCACTCTGTCAGGACACAAGAAGGCTTCAGCGATGATGTGCAAGCTGTTACTAACAGGGTCTAATTTTATGCAAGTAATCTTTGGGATAGTCAGATAACACACAGGATGCAAAACCAGTTATACCAACTTAAGACACAGCAGAAATAGGGGAAAGTGGGGAAAAACACCTTCAGCAGAGATATGAAAAACAATACAGTGAAGCAAAAATAACAGTGTACAACTCTGAAGTCAGCCAGCAATGATATAAAATGAGTCAAGCAACAATTAACAGTACACAACTCGGAAGTGCCAGAAAAATATACGTAGCTGTGTATATCTCCAGATAGTTTGAAGAGCACTCTGTCAGGACACAGGAAGGCTTCAGCAATGATATGCAGGCTGTTACTAACAGGGTCTAATTTTATGCAAGTAATCCTTGAGATAGTCATATAAAAAATATATATACGTGTATATATATATATATATATATATATATATATATATATATATATATATATATATATATGGGTCTACTTCTAATGACCGAAACGCCGATTCGCCGACAGTGAAATCACCGACGCCAGAAAACCGACAACGCGAAACACCGAACACCATAACACCGACACACTACACGTAAACAACACAGTACACTACAACACATATCCACTAGCCCTAACCCAAACCCTAACCCTAAGGTCCGACACTACCGCACACTCTCCCTACCTGCACCCTAACCCTAACTCACTTACACACCGAACCCCAAGCTCCGACACTACCGCACACTCTCCCTACCTGCACCCTAACCCTAACTCACTTACACACCCCGAACCCCAAGCTCCGACACTACGCACACTCTCCCTACCTGCACCCTAACCCTAACTCACTTACACCCCGAACCCCAAGCTCCGACACTACCGCACACTCACCTATCACACACCCTAACCCTACATCCCTGAGTATTGCACACTTACCTGTCCGCTCCCTACTCCTAAATCCCTCACTATCGCATACTTACCAGCTCGCTTACACATTCCCTTGTCGGTCTTCCGTCTGTCGGGATTCGGCGTGTCGGTCAACTCGTTGTCGGTCGTTTCGTGTCGGTGATTTCACTGTCGGCGAATCGGCGTTTCAGTCATTAGAAGGAGACCCATATATATATATATATATATATATATATATATATATGTGTGTGCATATATATATATATATATATATATATATATATATATATATATATATATATATATCCCTGTACCTTTTATCACTTGTGTTCTGCACTGAGAAAAATATGTCAGATGTCAGTAGAGAAGAGCTGGGAGTAATCGGTAACACATATCATACTGTGTCATTCCAGAAAGGCAAGAATCTGCTGGTTATTGATGGATACTTATATCACTTAGAGAGAACTAGAAATTGTAAATGTTATTGGGGATGTAAATATAAGATTACCCAGGGTTGTAAAGTGTGAGCCTTAACCACCATTATGCCAGACGGGGACAGGTTAGATAAATCCATTGCTCATTACCATCCAGGGGATCCTGGAGAAGTAGAGAGGTATGTAGTTTGTCATGATTTAAAGGTGAGAGCCACTTACAGTAGAGACACACCTTGTTTACTGGTGGAAGATGCACTAGCGTCCACCTCATTAGGGACTATACACAGTATTCCACACAGAAAGGCTTTGTTACAACAAATAGGACGTGTAAGGAGAACGACAGCTGTCAGAGATACTAATGAAGAGTTAACACTGCATGATATAGGCTTCGATGATTACCCACTAAAGAGTGGCACATTTATATGTAAACCGATGTCTGATTCAACAACAGATACTACAGTCCTAATATTAAACTACACTAAACAATCTGTTCGACTTGAGTTGTGCTACCATGTGGCTCATGGACGGGACTTTTTTTAGTAAAGGTGTGACTATCAGACAATTGTACAGTGTACACAGTTTGGTTAAGTATGGTAGTCATAGTAAAGCTGTCCCCTTGTTTTCCCTCATGACAAAGAAGTCACTGAATCTGTACAATTACCTATGGCACTGTATCTTTCATTTGTTAACTGAACATGGCTTTGAGGTTGGAGTCTGTTATGTGTTGTGCGATTTTGAAGTTGCGGCTCTAAAAAGTGTTAGGATGAATGTACCTGGTGCCCATTCCAAAGGTTGTTTGTTTCATTTTGGCCAGAACTTATAGAGGAAAGTGCAATCTTTGGGTTTATCATCTGTATATAACACTAACCAGTCCTTTCAGTTGGCTATCAAAAGTCTAGTTGCCCTAGCATTTCTGAAGAAGTGTGTGGTGATCCCAACATTTCAAGTACTGAAAGAATGTAGAGATGTATTGAGACACTTTTCAGACTGGTATGTGTACAGCAAACAATGTAAATTTAACACTAAGACTTCTTTCAGTGTACAATTTCCCCCACTATTTCCAATTTCATTTTGGAATGTTAGTGACTTAAATGACTTATTTCTACTGTGAATACAAAACTCAGTAGAGGCATAGCATAGGAGACTTAAATGTCTCCTAGGTGCAAGGGGTACAGACTTGGCTATGTTATTGGTTGCTTTGGTGAGAGAACAGGACTGTGTCAATGAACTACATGTCAAGATGGCTACGAGGTGTCCTCCTTCAACAAAGAAAAGAAATCTGATTCTCCATCATCAACAATTTGAGACAGTACTGGCAAATAGAGAAGCTTATTCACCTCTAGAATTTGTTAAAGCAATAGCTAAACTATTTAAAATGTGACTGCTGTAACTTTAAAGGGCATCAGATCACAAGAGTGCTGCACTGGTTTATGGGGATATACCATTGTGTTGGATGAAGAAGGGGCGTACCACTTCATAGCGGCTTCGCTAACACAGTTGTGAGTTAATATCATTTACTTATATAGTAAGCAGAGACGTATGGAGTGGATGTAATGTTCGTATTCCATTTATATACCAAGTAATGCTGTTTGTACTGTGTGCACGCTGGTTCGACATTCACTGATGGAAATAGGGAGATGTGTATATTCACACAGAGTTCTTGCACTTTATGGATGTTTCATTTCATATATGTGTCTACTGGCTTTACTTTAGAACACTGATTGGCCAATGAATATGGAGAAAATGCAGGTATTGTGCATGTATTCATCTTCAACGTCAGACGTCTACAGTTAGATTTAACACTTTACTCAGTGTGGGATTTGCTTTCTTATTGTCGGTGTTTTGAAAGTCGGTGTTTAGAGAGTCGGTGTTGTAACAGATGTTGTTGTGAACATGCATGCTATTTCATTCATGTGGTCTCATTGTTTTGACTGTTGGTATTATGGTATTTCGTTCTAATGAAGTAGACACATATATATATATATATATATATATATATATATATATATATACATATATATGTATGTATATGCGTATATATATATATATATATATATATATATATATATAGGAAAATGACTTCATAAATATCAAAAAATAATAAAGAGAAACAACACTGATGCAAAACTGTTGTTAAGAGCTTTCATTCTGTAGCATTGTCAGAACTTCATCAGAACTAATACTGTAAAGTAAAACTGTGTAATAAGTAATATAACAAGTGCACACTGTTTAAAAATGGTTGACAACATCAATACGCAATAGAAACATATCAAAACAGAAATTAGCCCATCAGAAATCTAGAATCAACCTGCTGCAAATACAGTAGCTAATCAAAAAGAGTGGGAAATGTCCAAATAGGCTCATGCAAACCAGCGTAATGCACATTTGAGATTCAAGTTGTCATTCAGCCCCGGAACCATCTGAGCATCTAAAAGTAACTACCAACGGAGATCTTTTAACTGCAAAAAAGTATCAAAGTCACCAAAAAGCTGATTAATCTGTTCTAAAACTAGAAATATGAAACCAGTAAAGTCATGACATCTAATACTCTGCCGTCCTAACCCGTTGGTTTCATTTTTTTTCTTAATAGCAGCCAAATGTTCCTTAACTTGATCAGAAAGCCTTCTGATCATTTTCCCAATGTAAAATGCAGGACAGGTGTTAGACTGCTGCGTAAGCTACCAGGGAGGAATGGCAATCAAAATGTCTTTTAAAAGAGACAAACACATTTCTGAGCACACTATATATATATTTTAGGTTCATAGGTTAATACTAAGCTAATTGCTCTTGTGAGCTATTTTAAGCTTAGCCAATTACCCCTTCGGAGACTCAAACCCTGCTCTTTGGGTTTGTAAGGCAACCACCTTAACCATTAGGCCACCCTCACCATTTGCTAGCATTAAACATGACACAATCACTTCCTTTACTGGGTTAGCTTAATAAATAGTGCGGATCATTATTTTCAAAGGAAGCTTTCAAAGTGGTGTTTTTTTTATGTGTAAATGCAAGTTCTGTCCTTAAAGGGTTGCTCAAAGAATTGTGGGCTTTAATAATATTCCAGTTCTTGCAGATAACCTTCCTGATGGCTGCCATGTCCCTGCAGATGGGTAAAGGGAAGTTGCAGTTTCTATCAGTATTTTGCTCAATATGGTCTATTTTATGCTTATTTTCAAACCCATATAATAGAATGGGTGTTTGTTTATTGTGCCTTTCTAAGGCCACTTCACTGTAAATGTCTTGTACAAGCTGTCGTGGGTAATATCTATTGAAGAACATTTGAGACAGAAACTCACATTCTGTGCGAAAGATCTCTTCATCACTGATAATTTTGGAAAGTCTGATAAACTCTCTTGACAACTTTTTTCTTAAAAAAGGATGTTGACTATTAAAGTCTAAGAAGTTGTCTCTGTAGTGTTTTTTCTAAACACGTTGGAACTGAGTGTGCCAGAATTTTCATTCACTGATAAAGTGATGCCTAAGAAAAAGACTTCTGATCTGCAGCCAGAAACTACAAAGTTAGGACAGGAAATGCTGTTGGAAAGAACATCAGTAAAAATGTCCAGATCAGTTTTATAGCCTTCCCATACAAACATAATGTCATCATTAAAATGCCTATAGAGGCGAATACTGTTGAAGCTGGGAAGCAAAATGAGAGTCTCCAACTCCATGTACTTAACACAAAGTTAGCGAAAGCTAGAGCCAGTTTAGATCCCATTGCTACACCTTTGACCTGTTGGTATGGATTTTTATTAAAATAAAAAAAAATTGTTTTTCAAAACTGATGTTGTTAGACTAATTAGAGTGTTAACTCTGCTCTTCATGAACCCTGAGTACTTAAGAAGAAAAAAACTCCAAGGCTTTAAGTCCTTCTCGATCGGGTATGTTAATGTAGAGAGTGACAATATCCCTTCTAACCAGGGTGCATTTGGGGAAATCCATCCTAGATTTGTAAAGTTCATCCAGGAAGAGTCTTTAATATAAAACTGAGTAGACTGCACTAGCCGGTTCAAAACTCCATCATCATTATATTCAGAAATATTTTCAGATTTAGTACATTTCTAACCGGGAAAAGCCGAAAGACACAACATTTGAGATAATAAGTCTGAATGGTGGGTCAGTGTCATTTTTGGAATACCAAAATGTTTCCCTAGATTAGGATTCGTGACTTACAGGTGTTGGTATTCCTCCAGAGAAATGTGTTGGTTAGTTTCTAAGTTTTTCAATAAATGGTCAATGCTGGCAAAATGGGAATAAATATAATCTAATGTGACTTCTTTGTAAAACTGATTGTCCACTAGCATGTTTTCAATTTTTTGTGTGTAAACGTTCTGTTCCATTACCACTAACCCCATGCCCTTAGCTGCTTTCATTATCCATAATTACCTGTCACATTTAAAATCAGTTAGTGCTTGTCTTTCCTGTGGTGTCAGGTTAAACCATCTGTTGTAACTCGGTAGTGTTTAAAGCTCCCTTATGTCATGTTTGCAAACTCTCAAAAAATTGTGCAAGGTGCTATTTAAAACTGGATTAAAATGACTTTTCTTTTTGAATCCTGGAGTGTGACTAGTTACATCTATTTGAGTGGCATCTTCAGTATCTTCTTCCTCATTAAAATACAGTTTCAAATTCAATTTTCTTAAAAATAATCTTAAGTCTAATAAAACATTAGTAATGTTTGCTCTTTGTGATGGAATAAAAGTGAATCCTTCATTCGGTAATTGTTCTGGGGTCACTTGTCTATTTGTTAAATTAAACACAGCACTGGAGAGTAATGCTTGTCGATCTTCCTTCTTCTTTTCCTTGTCAAGATCCTTGTTGTCATTCTTGTCCCTGTGAAAGTCAATCTGTTTGTTCCATATCCTCTCCCCTTCCTCCTTTATCTCCATCTCACATTCCTACCAGCCTTCAACCCAGTGTTCAGCCCATTCCATCGATCTGGGGATAAAAAAGTTTGTTGTGCTAGTTCCCATATTCGGCAAACTGCATTGATCTTGGGATAAAAATGGTTGTTGTGCTTCTGAAGGACTCAGTACAATATCTGTGATACAAGAAGCACCAGCAGTGCAAGGTCTTTCTTCTGTCTTAACCTCTGAAGCCTGGTGATTAACATGGGTCTGGGGGGGGGGGGGGTTGCTGACTGACCCTTCCTGTATGCTTAAAACTTTTATGCCAATGTCTATCCTTGTTGATACTGTACACCACACCACTCTGATATTGCTTTATGTCATGATTTAATTTGTGCCTTTTTCTACGAGAGACAGCGGCTACCCACCTAGTCATTCTGGGGCCTATGCTGTCAAATAAGTGGCGGAACATTTCAAAATCTTGATGTAGTATAATAATGTTATGAAGCTCTTCTATTTCTTTTCTCAAAACATCACTTATTCTCTGTCTAATAAGAGGTTTTATTACTGTGATACCTGCGTCATTGTAAATCTTGGTTAATTCATTGAACAAATCGGAATCTTGAGTTGTCCCATTCGGAAACTTGAACACTCTAAAGCCTTGTGGTACTATATTGTAGTGAACACACATGTTCAAGTAAAAAATGTCATATTCAATATTCTTATACAAAGCAATCTTTCTTTCAAGGTAAAAAATGAGGGACTTACACTTATTGTTGTTAAGATGTTCAACATGGCCAGAAACTCCATCACAAATAGTGGGTATAATCATATCTTCTTCAAGAAATAGATTGGAGCTGTTATTGGCACCAACAAGCCTAAGAATGGTGTTTGAACACTGCTTACTGAAAAGTTCTTCTTTTTGCTGTGCATCTGGTGAAAAAAAACTGGTCTGTTGGTTGTTGAATTGAAAATCCATGGTTGTGGATGTATTACTTGGTTTGTTGTCCTGCTGCACAAAGTGTATAGGCATATCAGTACATCGCTATCATTTAACATGTTTGGACTGTGACTACTTAGACTATTGTTGCATTTAAAAAGTAGGTCTTGAGCCTTTTTAGTAGTGTCTTCGAATTCATTCAATAAAGATAGTAAATCTGGCGGTATCGTGTACAATCCAGAAATGACTGACTACTAGAGCCCTGCTCCACTCTCTGCATTTCTTCAAAAGAATAAACCAGAATAAAACTAATGTATAGCAAACAGACTATTAAACACAAAGAAAAGACCTTATATGCAAAAATGACTTCGTAAATATCAAAAAATAAAAAATAAAAAAAACTGTTGTTAACAGATTTCATTCTGTAACTTTGTCAGAACTTCATCAGAACTAAAACTGTAAAGTAAAACTCTGTAATGAGTAATATAACAAGTACATACTGTTTAAAAAATGGTTGACAACATCAATACCCAGTAGAAACATGTCAAAACATAAATTAGCCCATCAGCTATCTAGAAACAACCAGCTGTAAATACAGCAGCTAATCAAAAAGAGTGGGGCGTGTCCAAATAGGCTCATGTAAATGCACATTTGAGATTCAAGTTCTCATTCAGCCCCAGAACTGTCTCAGCATTTAAAAATAACTGCCAACTGGGTTCTTTTAGCTGCAGAAAAGTGTCAAAGTCACCAAAAAACTGATCAATTTGTTCTAAAACTAGAAATTTGAAACCAGTAAAGTCATGACATTTAATATTGTGCTGTCCTAACCCGTTGGTTTCATCTTTTTTCCTATAGCAGCTAAATTTTCCTTAACTTGATCAGAAAGCCTCCTGGTCATTTTCCCAATGTAAAATGCAGGACAGGTGTATATAGAAAGAGAGAGAGAGATACATACACATACTACTTCATTTGCCCTAACTTCCGATTGACCGACACCCATTTGCCCGAGACCAAATGACCGAAATTTCATTTGACCGACACTTCATTTAACCAACACTTCATTTGACAGACAAGTATTATTGGCAAGAAAATGGGATATGCCCCGTTCCCCACTGTAATGCAACCCTGGAGTTAGAGTATATAGTTGGGGGGGTGTGGGGGTTGAAGTCCCCCACTTACCTTTGTTTTACTAAACAATATTAAAGCAAAACTAAACAATATAATATGAAATTAAGTGGGTGGCTTTGCCCCCCCACATCCCCCATTGTGGGGGGCTGTGCCCCCCACACCCACCCTGACTATATATTCTAACTCCAGGGTCGCACTACAGTGAGGAAGGGGGTATATCCCATTTTCTTGCCAATAATACTTGTCGGTCAAATGACGGGTCAGTCAAATGAAGTGTCAGTCAAATGAAATTTCGGTCATTTGGTCTCGGGCACATGGGTGTTGGTCAATCGGAACTTAGGGCAAATGAAGTAGACCCATATATATATATATATATATATATATATATATATATATATATATATATATGGATCTAGGACACTTGCTCGAAAAAGCAAGTGTCCGAATCCATATATACCGATCACAGTTTAACGAAAGCACTTTAATCAAAAAAGAGCTTCCGTTAAACTGTGAAAAAAAAAAAAACACTAATTAAATGTTTTTGCAGGGGGGGCTTTGCCCCCCTGCACCCCCCCACTTAAATATTCTCAATCCAAGGTTGCACTACAGTGGAGTAAAGGAATATTCCCTTACTCGCACCGCAGTGTGACCGGCACATCACTCACACATACCCGAAATTGCTGTTTCGATGAACAACAATTTCAGGTATGTGTGAGCGCGAATTTGACTTTCGGTGAAAGTTAAATTTGTGCAAGTGTCCGGGTTCCATATATATATATATATATATATATATATATATATATATATATATATACTATATACATGTTAAATGAAGGAAAGAAGTGGAGCAGATGCTCTCACTTGCAAATGTTCTACTAAAAATTGTAGACTTGTAGTGAGTTTCTCAGTTTTGGGCAGTCCTGTTTTTTAAACGTGCGGCATTTATTTTTTGTGATATAATTTCCCAGACCTCCCATCTATGGATCTACACCACTGCCCAATCCTAGTTCTCTGCACCCAACGGTTTAACAAATAATATGACTACATAATTTGTGCTATAGTACGCAGTGAGGTCGTTTGGAGATGCACAGGACCGTCTAATTACTACCCTCACACTTCTCAACCTGCAGACATTGAAAACAGGAATAGAGGACAAAGATGGCTGCCATTCTGTAGACACTGTACATCTACAGCTTTCCAGATACTCGGAATTAAAATCAACCCTGCGATAATACTACAAGATTTTTGTATTAATCATTGGATATAACTATTCTACTACAATCAAACATTGCCTGAGAGGTAAAAGAACAGAAGGAAACTAATTAAATTCACAGGATTAAAGCTGATTGTCTGCCTGACTCTGAAAAGAGTATTAAACAAAAGATCTGTCTGATTTCTGTTTCACGATGTCAAAAGAGGAAAAAAGCATGGAAACAACAACAACTAAAACCAAATTATCAGCACTGCAGTCACCGGAAAAAGATTCAACAATCAAAAGACAGAAAACTATAAAACAACAGGAACTTTTGAAAGCTGGAATGACAAATAAACCGGATCAACTGGCTAACATGGAAGACATCAAAACTGCTTTATTGCCCATACAAGAAGCTTTAAAAGAACTTTCAAACCAGGTACTTTCTTTTGGTGTCACATGCAGTCAAATTCTTGAAAGGATAGATAAATCAGAAGCTAGGATATCCGAAAATGAGGACAGAATAACATTGCTCACAAAAAAAACAGATATTCATGACCTGGACATTCAATCTATGCAAAACAAGATTCTGGACTTGGAGGCAAGATCCAGAAGGAACAATATAATTATAAGAGGAATCCCTGAAACTATCCAATATAATGTCTACCATTATACAAATACTGGAAATATTGTTCAAAGACTCTGATATGGCTAAGCAAATTGTTATAGAAAGAGCCCATAGAGCTCTCAGGGAAACACAAGCCTCAAATATTCCCAGACCGGTTTATGTCAAAATTCTCAATTACCAGGATGTAAATAAAATAATTCTAACTGTTAAAAAGAATGGAGGTTATGTTATGTGGCAAAATAATAGAGTTTCAATGGGTCAGGATTTACCATTGCAAATAAGACAAGCCAGACAAGCATTAGCTCCATGCTGCAAGTTCCTTATTGAAAAAAATATTAAATTCCAAATGAAATACCCTAATACATTAATTTTTACAGTTGATGGATCCAAATATTCAATTTCTACAAAAAAAGAAGCAAAACTTACCTTTTTGAAGATTTTCAAATCCCTCCCAATTTGGAAGCTTAACTGGAACATTCAGTCTGTTTACAGCAACGTGGATACTGGGATTCCATGCCTACTATACCTCGAGGCACGAAAATCCTTTGTTTGTTCTTTCTACTTTACCAGGCCCCTTGGTTAATAATTAACTAGTTTTTTTTTGCAGGTCCAGCTTGTTTACGAAGATTCCACGAACTTGTACAGCTTCTATGAACTGTGATCCCTCGTGAGGCAACAGGAAGTCCTTTAGATGCTGCTGAGGGTCCGTTTTCATCGTGGCACATCCGGAAGTCCGTCCACGAAATGGTTCCCCCTTCGCGAATTTCAAAACAGGATTTCATGACCAGGAAGTAGATAGAGCTTTGTGGAAGCAGGGGAACCTACTGGGAACGAAAAACAAGGCTTCGTGGACTTTTAATGTGTGTTTTAACTTTTATTTCTGTAAAAGGGAATGTGAATTCATTCAGGTAGGTTTTAAACTGAATATTAAGGTGGTGGTTAAAATGTGTCATTTAACTAACATGGTAGAAGTAACATAAAGTTATCATAGTTATTTTACTTTCCTAGGTAGTTTGCCTGAATGTGGATGTGCCAATAATATTGTACTGTACCGCAATATTTATTCTCCTGCTTTTAGATTGTGTTTTAATACTGTAAATATTTAGATACAAAGGGGTTTTAATACGAGGATAGTAAGTAAATTAAAAGCACATAATATATCCTGGTATTCCTAGGGAAATGGAAGGTTATTTTTCTGATGTGGTTCTGAATGTTTTGTGAACTGTGCTATTTAGATATTGTGTATATATTTAAATATAGTATCTGCTAACAATAGTTAATGTTATTTGTATTCACCAATGCTGCTGTCATCACAATGTTAAATAAATTAGATTAGATAAACAATGTCAAATTTAATGCTTTAAATATAAATTAAACATATAGTGTATTATCTTGAAGTTAATAACATTACTGTTTAATAGGAGAACTGTCATATATCTGCTTAGGTTAGATTTAAATAAGATAATTAGATATTCAATGATAATATAACCAAATTATAGAACTAATAATATATGTGAACTATTAGAGAGGTAGAATAGTAATTTTGCATGTAAGGAATATCATTTGTGTTAACTAAATAATGTGATCAAAAGCTGTAGATAGAGACCAGTGTTTAGTAGGGATTGTTTTGGTTAGGTTTTGTAGAGTTAGATGTAGTTATTATAGGTTTTTTGCATGTTTTTAGTGTGTTATTTTGTAAGATAAAGAACAGATATTTAGTAATGATGTGTACCAATAGAAGTTTATACAGTGTAAAAAACCTATGTTTGTCCTGGTCCAGGGGAATAGTGGATAGGCACTGGTTAGAGATAGGATGTCAAGATTGCTTCCAGATATTACATAATGTGCTAATACATCTGAATCTAGTATCGTTTAGCAATTTTAAAATACACTTTAAAGTTTTAAAAATCTTAATATGTGGATAATAGACTCATGGAATGTTAAAGGCTTCCAGAACTTGAAAAAAAGAAAATTATTTTTTCATTTGCTCCTCCAGTCAAAAGCATGTTTTATTTTGTTACAAGAAACCCATTTGACTAATGATCAATGGACTGCCCTTAAAAATAAGAAATGGATTAGAGAGGTGATAGCTTCGGAAGGGACATCTAATAGTGCAGGGGTGGCGATTATTATTAAAAGTCAGTACCAAGAGAAAATCCTAGATTTTAAAATGGACAAAGAGGGAAGATGGTGTTATATGATTCTCGTATCCAAACTTTACGATAAACCGGTGATACTTCTTAACATATATGTCCCATGTACCAATCAACAAATTTTCATAACATCACTTTATTTTATCCTGAATCAATATAATAATTACTATATAATAATAGGAGGTGACTGGAATACATACCAAGACCCTAAATTAGATAAATCAAGCTCTTATAGGTCCTTTAATAACCAAGCAGTGATAGCATTACAGGAATTTAAAACAGATTTTAAATTATATGATCCATTTAAATATAATAAGAATCACATGAACGTTAATAACTTTACATTTTATTCAAGTTGTCATAAAATGTGGTCCAGGATAAACTTTTTTCCAATTTCAGATGCACTAATGTTTTTTGATCCTTATATATACATACAAGCTCGACATTTGTCGGATCATTCTAGGATCACATTAACTTTTAATAAGGACACTAGTCATAAGATACGCTTTAGAGGTTATAATTGGACATTAAATCCATATCTATTGCATAAAGAAGAGGTAATAAAAGAAGCTCAGGAGTTCTTTAATCAATTACTAGCTAATCTTTTGGAACACCGCCATCCATCTGACATAGAATGGGCAACTACCAAAGCATAAATTAGAGGAATGTTTCTCCAAAAGGCTACTTATTATAAGAAATTACAAGTGAGAGACATACAAGAATTGGAAACTAAAATTAAATTACTGGATCAGGATCTAATTGGGAATTATAGTAAACAAACTGAAATGGAGTTATTAAAATGTCAGAAGGACCTTTTTTTACTACAAAACAGTAAATGATCATTTTATGAGCAGAAAATGCTGGTAAAATATGCCAATCACATACAGACTCCCTCAAAAGCACTAGCACGTATTATTAATCAATCGAAAATTCCTTCTCAAATCTCTGAAATACACTTTAATAATAAAACATATACCAATACTGAAGATATCATGAGGGTATTTGAACTAATATTTTCACAAGTATATGGTGAACAACAGGAAGTAAATATAAATAAGAGTAATAATGATTTTCTGCAGAAAATTATCTTTCCGAAGATTGGTGATGAGCTTCATATGAACTTAATTAAACCAATTTCTTCAGAGGAGATAACTGATGCAATTAAGAAGTTGAAGCCATATAAAGCTCCAGGACCAGATGGGTTGACCACAGAATTCTATAAAACTTTTAGTGATATATTGGGAAAAATACTTCCACAGGTATTTAACTATATAACTAACAATAAAATCACTGACCTGCACTTTAATGCTTCGAAAACTATTCTTATACCGAAAGAGAATACTGATTTACATAACCTGGATAATTATAGACCTATTTCTCTTTTGAATATAGATATGAAAATTATGACATTGATTTTGGCTAATAGATTGAAGAAGGTAATTAACCTGATAATATCAGATGAACAAGCCGGTTTTATAAATGGCAGACAAACTACAGATAATACGTTATCACTTCTTACACTGATTTCTTATGCCACTCACAGGAACTGTAATGCATATGCACTCATAATTGACGCACAAAAAGCTTTTGATAGAGTGAACTTAGAATGTTTGTTTGATACTTTAGCATGTTTTAATATACCGCAAGAATTCATTTTAACTTTAAAAAAACTATATAATAATCCTTATACAAATCTAGTTATTAATAGGAATCTCTCAAAAAGAATTCAGATTAAGAATGGTACCCGTCAAGGATGTCCATTATCTCCTATATTATTCAATTTATATTTGGAACCATTATTTCTACATATCAAACAAAATATTTATCACAATGCTCCAATAATTTATGGTACGAAGATTTCCATGGCTGCTTTTGCGGACGATTTGAATATTTATTGCACAACACCTGTTTCAGATATTAAGAAAATATTAAAAGCTGTGGAAGACTTTGCAAAAATATCTAATTAAAAAATAAATTTTAAAAAAAACAAGGTATTCCCATTAAAGACGCCTACACCCTTCTCGCTTTTACCATTGGTAGGGCAGGTAAAATCCAAAGAAAAAATAAAATATTTAGGGGCTGTTTTTTCAACAGATAATAGAGACTTTTACGTAAATAATGTTAATTTGGGAACAGATAGTATCTGATTTAAAAAGATGGGATAATCTGAAACTACCAATAATGGCAAAGACCTCAATTATTAAAATGAACATACTCCCCAGAATACTATATACCTTTAGAGCTACTCAAGTTCAAATTTCCAGGAAATTCTTCA
Source organism: Protopterus annectens (assembly GCF_019279795.1). Taxonomy (NCBI): domain Eukaryota; kingdom Metazoa; phylum Chordata; order Ceratodontiformes; family Protopteridae; genus Protopterus; species Protopterus annectens. Next base: position 1,121,233,367 of record NC_056725.1, read on the forward strand.
AACAACTTCATACAGAATTAGCTAGATTTGTATGGGAACCTAGAAAAGTTAGGATATCTTATGACAAACTGATGACTCCAAAAAATAGGGGGGGGGGTTGGAACTACCGAATTTTGAAACATATTATTTAATAATCTAATTTAATGCTCTAATCCTGACTAAATGTTGTTTCCCCCCTCAACCCTCTTTTCTCTCCCTTCTGTTGTGCCTCCTCATTTCTCCCCTTAGCTTCCCTCCACCCTACATACCTCTCTCATATTTCTCTCCTCCCTATTTGGCTATGACTCTTTTCCTATATACCTGTATCTCTAATCTCTCTCTCTATTGTTGTCTCTCTCTCCTCCTTGGTCTTCCACTTTCTTCACCTGCTGTTAAACTTAAGCAAAAATGTTCAATATGATGTTATTTTAGATTATCCAGATAGTTAAACTCCTTTCCTTTTGGTAACAATGTACATTTCTCTGTCCTTGGTCTTTCAATTTTTTGTTTCCTTGTTTTTAAACTATGTAATAATATTCATTATGATTGCATTTAGATTGTCTAGAAATTTTTAACTCCTACTCTTGTTTGGATAACAATATTCCTTGTCTAAGTCCTACCAGTCTGTAATCTGTAATCTCTATATGTGGAGCTTTTCTCCCCGGGCCTCTACTGAAAATGGAAATATATCCAGCTAGACTAGCCCGGTTAACAAATGTAAAATAAATAAATAAATAAATAAATAATAAACGCTAACAGCATTTTAAGAGTAGTTAACTTTGATAAGATCAATTCGAAATGGGCTCCTAAGTGGTTGATTTTAAATCATAAACATGTTGCTGGTCTGGGTATTAATTGTAAGGCATTACCTTTTTTAAACAAAGATACCCTTAAAATGTACGTATTGAAGGAGCATATTAAAATATATATATAATATCAGTACAAAGTCTGTTTAACTCACTAAATCTTTTACAATATATGATGATTTTTCAACCATTTCACAAAAATCCGAATTTGAAAATTGGTAATCAGTTGATAGACCTTAAGAAATTCCCACTTATAAGTAATTTAACCATACTTGATTTATATCCCTTTCTAGGTATCTCAATACATAACATACTAAGAGAGATGGATCTCCCTAACTCGTATTTAATTATAATAAGACAGTTAAAGGACTTATCAGTAAGCTATTTTAGTAATAGGAATTTTAAAATTAAAGAAGAAGATTTAAACATTTGCCTAAACTTATGGCAAACCTTAACAAAGGAATGTAAATATATAACAGCATCATATAGTTTGATGAAAGAGGTGAAATACAATAACCAAATACTTTTATCGAAATACTGGAAGGAGAAACTGTTAACGATTGAAGATAGTAAAATAGTGAGAGCAATTAACCTTAAAATCAGTGTCCCTTCAAAAGTTATTATTTACTCAGTTGATGATATTTAATAATGCGTATTATACGCGTCTCACTTTACATAAATTTAACTCAAAAAACTCACCCAAATGCCCATATTGTATAGATCAAATGGTTGACCTTTTACACATGTTCTGGAGTTGTAAATGTATTTTTAAACTCTGGAACTCTTTGAAATTCCACCTACAAAAAATGGGATATCAACAGTCTGCACTTTCTTGGGAGTTTATGATTCTGCATATTACACCAACTAATTTGGCTAGATCCCAAAGGATCATACTCGTAAATATATTTTTGTTAATGAAGCTATATATAGCTACAAATTGGCTGAACCCATCCCAGACTTCATGGGAAAATTTCAAGAGTGTAGCGATAAAACATATCTTAGCACATAAATTATTAATTAGTGATCATAAGAAAAGTGTAAATAATACAAAAATATGGGAGCAAATCTTTAACATTGTCTTAGCCTAAGGTTCCATTCCACTTTTCTCCAGGAAGTACAGACTAACTATCGAGTTGTCTATAGATAAGTATTATACTGATACTAGATTTTTATTCTTTTTTTTTCTCTCTCTGTAATATCTATTTAGAAGTGTATAGTTATGTATAATGACTCTATGTAACTGTTGGAAGCATTCATGTATATATTGTAAATAGGTTGTAGTATTGTATTAACATTTAGAATAAAAAAAATAAATAAAGAATTATTATTGAAAAAAAAAGAAAACAGGAATAAAGGCACATCCAGGCAAAACTCTAGATATCTAATTAACATAAAATTTAAATGTCAAATAGCACATAACTCTTCCCATTTCCAGTAAGGCCAAGGAATAGTACTCAGAAACATAGTTAAAAAACTGAGAGTGAGAAAAATTATTGAAAATATAGGCGCATTATCAAAGAGACAGTGTAAGATCTGCAGACTGATGAAATGCATCACAAAATTCTACCACACAAGGTCATTTATCATTGCTTCAGTAAAAGGGAGATATAAGAATGAATTCTCTTTATTTATATTATTGTTGCTATTAGTATGTTAGATATGAGAAAGTATGGTTTTAGAAAGACTAATGGTTGATAAGTTTGCCATAATGGTTAGTGCATTAGTGCAAGCAAAGACAGATGAGGCTTTACATTCACTGTGGACTATCCATTATGGTATTTGATTCTGCTGACTGCATTGAAAGAGACAAAGCCTTTTAGTATAATCTATGTGCAGCAACCAGTACACCCAGAGAAGAAAACATATTGTTATTTTACCTTTTTATGAGCTGTGCAGTACATGGAATGTATTGATTAATCTCTGAAATTAGGATTGTTATACACCTTTTCTGACATCAGAAAGAATTAACTTGTTATCCACATCTGAGACCTGTTAACTGGTTCACATACTGCAGCATATTTGTCATCACCTACAGAAAAGCACAGAAAGCACTTTGACATACATGCATAAACAAATAAAAATTAAAACGTGGCAGAGGTGTCTAACAACATCTAAAGTTGTTAGCTGATCACAGATGTAGTTTGCTTCTGATGACAGCTCTCTTTGTGAAAGCATTATGTGTGTTAAACATTTCAAAGCTGTAAACACACTGAGTGTCAACATATTTATTTCTCTGTAAATAGAGGCAGCTCAGGCAGTCCAAGCTGAATGTATAAAATAATTATGACCAGGTTACTCTGGCAATAACTTATTTGTTAATTGTTCTTAAAACAGATGTCAAAATTCATCTTTAGAGTTTCACTGTGAAATTGGATTTATTGACATCTATTTTTTTGAACAAATAACAGGTTGTCTCCAATCTTAATCCTGCATGTTATATTATGGTAATTTAAAAATAGCCCATTAATGAGTGCAGGCATCACAGGATTTACCCATGGACCGTGAGGTTTGATCATGAGGATAAAGCCTTAGTGATCAAACAAATCCAACCCTGTGTAAATCATGCGATACCTGCACCCAGCTTTGGATTATTGGTATCATGCATTGACATTATTTAAAAAAAAAACTTACCTTTTCTAAATAAAGTCATTTATATAGTGATATGATACTCAGTGGCTTTTTTGTTGCTGGAGGTATCTAAACAATATGCTAATACTTACCGAGTATATCAGGTTTCTGTTTTTTTTAGAAGGGAGTTCCTTGCAATATATGGTTTCATGTGGCTGTTACCTGTGATGATTATTTATGGGACAGCAGTGAACCACTAAACAGTACACTTCCTGGGTGGCAGGTAAGAATCTCAGCTACTGGCCACACAGGACTTATTTCTTTGAGTAGGCCGAGGTATTATTAAAGGCACTGCAGTTTCTGGTATTTTTATGCTACAGTAGTTTATCCCAGTCTAGCTTTTGTGGGGACCATCCTGATATAAATATGTATGAGTTTTCTTTTTTTTTTTTTTTCTTTTGCTGTATGTCATTCTGTTCCACTAAACATTTTTTTCTTATAGAGAAGAGTGGATAAGCTTTTCTATTATCTATCTTTGCTGTGAAGGAAAGGTTAGTTTGCTGTTATTTTTTTGTATTTCTGTATTGCCTTTCTATATTTTGAATACTGTAGTTTGTTTTCTTTACCTTGTGTTTTGCTTGCATTCTGTTTTAACAGCATATTAAAACTTCAAAAGAGACCACAGCTCTCTCTGTTCTGAGTCAGGCAGAATTTTTTCCCTCCCTCCCTCCCACCCATTTAAGTTGTCTTGTTAAATACCACTGTCTTTCTAGTTGCCCGCCTCTTATGTTAATCTGACCATATATCTCATTTCTCTCTACTTTCACTGGCTTATGTGAGTAATCACAAAACCATCACTTTTGAAATTCCACCCCTTCAATTATTTAAATTTATTGGCCATCCTACAGTATTTCATAGTACCAAAATAGAAAAGTAACCACCCCTTTCAGTCCATCTTGCTGTTTTAAAAATAGTAACTCTCCACTAAACCTTAACTTTTTAAACAGGTAAAACTCAAGTTAACTACTTTCATATCTAACTTCTCTAGTGCACACTGCAGAGTGCATTCTTTTCAATCTTACCTTTAAGCATCCCTGTTACTAGCACTTTCTCTAATACCTAAAAAGATCATCTCTACTTGACTCCAAGTAGACTTTTCTCTATCTGTTCAACCTAGCACTTGCTCCTACACTACTTATCACCTTGATACGGCACTCTTATAGATAGCACCCCAAAAAGGCAAACCCCCATTTCTTGGTCACCCACGTCCCCCGGAATCTCTTTTAAAGTTTTTTTGTCTAGTCCTTCTAGGATGTCGAGGGATCAGTTGCTAGTGTCCTCTCCTGCTCAGCTGGTGAACCTGGGAATATTGAGGCAATGTTACAATTGCCTCATGTACACAGACAACCCTCTCCTCCTCCCACAAAACACAAATACATGCGAGAGATGCAACTATATGGCCAAACTGGAGGCTGAGCTCTCTCAACATAGGACTGGCAAGACCAGTCAGGAGGAGAAGGTTACCACACACACTATAGACCCAGTCTCACATAGTACCATCACAACCTCAAATCATACACATAAACACACAAAGACATACTCGGCTCTGATCAAAAATCTACCAAAACAGCAGAGGCCACCAAAGCAGACACCCAAACAATCACCACCTCAGAACACAACACCTGCAACACATAGACCTCACAGTCAGAGTGTCAAACAGTCACAGCCCTTAAGGCCAAACACAATGCCACACACACTAGTCATTGGTGACTCCATAGTCAGACACACTGGCGTCCCGCTCACCAGACTGAGTAAGGAGAAGGTCACAGTAAGCTGCCTGTCGGGCTAGAATCCGCCACATAATGCAAGCACTCAGGTCTCTCAACAGCAGGTACAAATCGACTCAGTCATTGTCCACGCTGGTGTAAGCGACCTGAGACGTACCTCCTTGGACTACATGAAAAGAGACATTGAGGAGCTCTCTGATTATGTAGCCCAGGCAGGTATGACCCTGACCTTGAGCAGTATCCTACCTTCACCAAGAATGATGCCACAATACAGAGATAAGATGATCAGCTTTAATAATTGGCTTAAACTCTGGTGTCATTCAAAGGGGATCCAATGTCTGTCTGCCTGGGATGACATGCTGGACAAGCCACGCTGCTTCGCAAGGGACGGCTTGCACCTGTCACCCTGGGATTCGGATATTGGCAAAGGCTCTTGCCACCCCATAGTGCCTTTTTTAGGCAAGGCTCAAATTCTAAACCTACCACCCTAGAACACAAAAAAGGAAAAAAACTAAGGGTAATGCTGCTCAATGCCGGAAGTCTAAATCTCAAAATGCACGCACTCGAGGCCCTTCTCAGTATGGAGAACATCGATGTCTGTGCAGTGACAGAAACCTGGTTCAAGGCTCCTGAGAGCACCCCAGCACTATCAGGTTTTACCTCTTATCATGCGTTCCGGCCCCAAAATCCGGACAATACCAAGAAAGGAGGGGGGGTATCCATATTCATCAAGGACACCCACACCTCAAGACTGGTGGTAACGCACGATGCATCGGAGACCATCCAGGTGCAATTAACCATAGGCAAGACTGCTCTGCAAATTGTAGCATGTTACAGGCCACCCTCACAAACTCAGGAACCTCACATGGCCTTCCTGAAAACACTAGAGGGATAAATGTATCACCAAACACCATCATACTAGGTGACTTCAATTACCCTAATATAGACTGGGAACACTACTCAAGCCCAAACACCCTAGCCCAAAAGTTCCTGGAATTCATAAACTCAAATGCCATGGAACAACTAGTCACCATCCCCACAAGAGGAGAAAACATACTTGATCTCATCATCACGAACATGGGAGCACAATGTTCAACACCGAAGTATACCCCTCACTGGTGAGATCAGATCACAAACTAATCTCGCTGGAGGTCCTCATCCCACCCCACCTGAAATAAAAAGACCACAGTAAAAAACTTCTCGAAAGCCGACTTCACACTTCTAAAGACTAGTGTGGTCTCCTTTAAGGACCCGAGCCGGTGGAAAACAGTACTCAAGCCGCTGAATCACTTACAAATGCCTTCTACCAGCACCTGCAGGACTGCATGGATAAGGCAATCCCAAGCAAAACAAAGACTCTTTGTACCAAAGGCAAGCGTCCAGTCTGGTGGACCCCAGCCATAAACAAACTCTACAACAAAAGGAGGAAGCTACTACAAGATAGAGCAAAATCCTTAAAAGGTAAGACACCCTTGATCACTATAAGTAAAAAACTAAGAGCTCTCATAAAATCATCCAAAGCAAATTTTGAGAGAAAAATAGCTAAAGACTCAAAAGACAATCATAAGGCCTTCTTCAGCTATGTTAGAAACCTGGGAGGAAACTCCCAGATATGCTCAGAGCTAGTTCAAAATGATGTGAAGATTACTGATCCTACAGACATTGCCAACATACTGGCTGACAGGTTCAGTGCAAACTTCTCCCCTCCCCAAAGGAGAGATATCTATACCAAGCGATTGCAGCCCCCCAAACATCTCCAATGCCCAAGTGAGAACTGCTCTCTCCAAAGCAAAAAACACAGCATCCATGGGACCTGATGGTGTCCCCGGCTGTGTGCTCCACGAACTCAACGAGGAATTAAACCCACAGCTAGGACAGCTGTTTAATCATAGTCTTACCTCTGGATACGCACTCCAGGAGTGGCGCACTGCAACTGTGGTCCCACTTCACAAAGGCGGTGCCTCCACCGACCCTGGAAATTACCGCCCATTAGCTTGACAAGCCTTATCTGCAAAGCCATGGAGAGGATCATAATGGACCTCATAAATAAAGACATAGGGAATTTGCAGACTTTGGATCCATCCCAGTTTGGCTTTGTCAAAGGCAGATCATGCCTTCTAAACTTGGTTGACTTTTTCAAAACAGTCACCAAAGCCATTGATGAGGGAAAGGCAGTCCATACAGCCTACCTCGATCTGGCGAAGGCCTTCGATACAATACCCCACTCGGGTATCATTGAAAAACTCATCAGCTTAAATGTTAACCCATACATCACAAGATGGGTTGCAAACTGGCTGAGTGACAGAACCCACAGGGTCAGAGTTGCTGGCGCCATGTCAGACTCAAAGCCTGTCACAAGTGGTGTACCACAGGGCTCAGTCCTGGGCCCACTCTTGTTTGGCATCTACTTTTCCAAAGTACAAGCAAACACAGGAGGGTTATGGCTGACAAAGTTTGCAGATGACTGCAAACTGGGCCATAGTAGAAAACACATCTGACACAGATATCCTTCAGAAGGGTCTCACAGAAGCGGATAACTGGTGCCAGAGCCATGGCCTAAAGTTAAATGCCAAAAATGCATAGTCATACCCTTCGGGAAAAACAAGGTTACCCCTAGCTACCAAATAGGTGGCAATCCACTGAGCACAGAAGAAGTTATCAGGGACCTGGGGACCCAGGTTGATAGTAGTCTGTCATTCGACACCCATGTAGCTAAAGTAGTTAGGAAGACCTTCTACATTGCCCACCTTATCATGAAGGGATTCTCATCTAGATCAAGGGAGGTCATAGTCTCCCTATACTCATCACTCATCAGACCAATGATTGAGTGCAATGCCCCATTCGAATGTATCTGACCCGACACTTGCAGCAGCTGGAGAGGCCACAAAAGTTCCTCACCAAAAGGATAAAGGGTCTCAAACATCTGTCCTATGCTGCCCGACTGAAAGAACTCCAGCTCTATTCAGTCACTTACCGCTTGCTCAGAGGTGACCTTTGCCTAACATACAAGGCCATGTTAAACCCAGATTTGATGAATATGCTTCACCTCAAAAATCTAGATCCGTCAGAGCCACAAGGGCGGAGACTTAAACCTCGACACGGCTATTAATAGGACGTGCTGGAGGGATAGATTCATCACCCAAAGACTCCCTATGCTGTGGAATAAAATCCCGGTATATGTGAGGCAGAGCACCTCGCTGGCCTTGTTCAAGAGAAATCTTGACCAATGGATGGGAGATCGCAGATATACCCCAGGGATTACCTCAGTGTCACTGCTCAACAGAGGCACAGCAAAATAATGGGTATAGTTCCCCATACTAAAGGGGTGGCGTAAGCCACAAAACTATGGGCTAGGCTTGTAAATGCCCTCGGGCAGATAGCCTAGTATGAACCTATGAACCTATGAACCTATTAGCTTAAGGTCTCTGCTTATAATCACAGAAAAATTGTATTTTTGTAGGCGGACGTTTTTGACAGGCAGTGCTTGATTTACAGTGTGCATGCTGACTGGTCTATCCAGTTAGTGTGCACATTTTTAAATATTAGCTACCTTATATTGTGTACCTTATATTAAGTTATGTTTTACAAACCAAATTGCTACATACCCAATAAGTTTAATTCTATCTCTAGAAGTACCAAGAAAATGTTTTAGCTCACACTATTAGAATTAATAACAATTCTCCTGATGATCAACAGTGTGGCTTAATGCTGAAATTCTGCCAGTCCAGTTTAATTAAGTTCCACGATTGATTCTTTACAGAAATCACAAGTGAAGTCTTCTGGCTGTAGTATATAAGAGTCTCAGTCTTTGACACACTTACAGAAAACTCACAGCAATCAAAAACACATTTTCACCATTGAGTTTGATGTTAATAGGAAACTGCCTGCCTGGAGGCAGACTGTCATTGTCAGAGGAGAACTCTGAGGAGAATCATCATTACACAGTGTAGTATCATAGGGCTCATTCTTGAAGAAAAATCAATGAACACTGGTTAAAGGGAATTCACAGATGACCAAGCTTGGATAAAAGGAATGGTGGAAGGTTTTGTTTAGTCCATTCAGCATTGTTTGTCCCTACCTTATTGATGGATAAAAATATTCTTTGAATTTACCTTTAACTAATTTGGAAAAGTACAATAAATATAAAAGTCATCCTGTGACTTTTAAATATCATTATAGAGGATAATCATATTTAAAATATATTATTGTATACTGTAAAACAATGACAAAAGGTTCTAAGTGTTTATGCTGGAAACCTAAAACAATTAAAAAAATAGATTTAGTGCTGGGAATCTTGTTTAGTAAATATCTTTAAGATTTCATGAGATTATTGGAAAATGATGATGGAAATTTTGACGCTGATTTAAATGACTTAAAAGTTAGATTGCGGGAAAGGAGCTATAAGAACCAATATATAGTAGGGTCACTTTTAGATATTAATGTCCACAGACATGCTACAGCAAGACCATACTTCTCCCAAGAAGTGTCACCCACAAACATTTCTGTCAAGCCCATCTGTGAAAGGGTACACATGCCCATGTTTTTTGGAAACAACACTAAAATTATAACATATGTTGTGAAGAAAAACTGGCCTATACTAACTAGTGACTTGACCCTTAAGAATATTGCAGGAGACAAACCTAAATTCTCTTTTAAGAAAAAGAGACATTTGAAGCATATGCTTTGCTATCCTAAAGATATGAACACAGATCAACAGACAGGGGTTACAGTTCCTTGCAGGAAATGCAGCTTTTGCAGATATACTGATTCCACTGGGGAGTTTATACACCCAGGCTTTAAAGTTTTTAAATTTAATACAGCAGCTAGTTGTGACACACCTGATGTGGTTTATTTAGTGGTTTACTCTTGCAGAATGTTTTATGTAGGCAAGACCAACAGACATTTTAGATATAGAATAAGAGAATATATATGATATAAAGGAATGACATCGTAATAATGCATTAGCCAGGCATATACACATCTCTGGCCATACACATACATTCAAGTTTCTAGTTATGGAGAGAGTATCAGCTGGTTATAGAGGTGGGATATAGAGAATAAAACCGAGGTATCTGAAGCAAAATGGATAATCAGATTGCAGGTTGACACCAGTTTTGGCTTCAATGGTAAGGTACTGCTTAAACCCCTCTTGAAAGATAGACCTTTGTATAAATATGATTATATGACTTGACACAATATATATATATATATATATATATATATATATATATATATATATATATATATATATACAGAATACCTTGTGCTATTACTTTAAATGCCAATGGAGAGAATAATGTATTCGGTGGGAATTTTTCTGATTGGTTGTTGGTCTAATGCTTTACATTATTTAAAGCATATGTATGAGTTAAAACCTTTGAACATCTGATGAAGCAGTGTCTCAACTGTGAAAGAGCATATGTGGTAATTTTAATAAAAGTTTTTTATACCGTATCATTACTTGATTCACTTTTATGAGTTTTTTGGACATATTTTTTGGTTTTAAGCGAATCATTTATCCTTAATGCCATAATTATTGTAAGTTGAGATTACTGGAAACGAAGAACTGATTTCATGCGGATAATACCTTGGAGGGTGCAGTGTTCCCTGATTCAGTAGACAATCTCCATTGAGACCCACAGTGGACTCTAGTGAGGGTAGACAGGTAGCAGCTAAGAACTAGAGTGGTATTCATAGTTGCTGCGCAAACATGGTTGATTTACTTGTGATGGTTACTAGTGAGCTTAGCTAGTTAGCCATCCATAGAGGCCATTTGCATTAATACATGAGGTCCACAAATGAGTGTAAATAAATTAAGGATAAAGAGATGTAAATAAGAAATTGTGTAAAGAGGTGCATGCTAATAAAGTGTTCTTGAGATTCATAGTCCAATACTCGTGCTGTACTCACATCCCTTCTTAAAAGCATTGCTTCATGTTTTGCATCTACTTTGCTATCCATGAATCATGTATGCACAAGCACTCAAATAACAAAATGAAATATTTTCACCTCATTTGAGCTCCACATAAATCCACTCATTCATGGTGTTGCTATACATTACTAGAGTACATTCAGGGTCCTTTACATGTTTTGTATGCCAATGAGGCCCTTTTGCATTTAACTGTAAGAACCATAGTAATATGTAAATGTGTAAGGTGCCTAATCCTCATAGTAACTCTCTGTAATGCTTATGCCTTTTGTATGTTAAACATTTGCTATAAGGAGGAGTTGTTTACCAAAATTCTTCCAAGTGTGGATGATGAGGTCCGTCAATTGTATTCATTTACGTATATATTTGAATAGGGAACGTAGCGGACTTTTCAGACAGGTGGACAAACTTGGGTTTAGCTTCATGAAGTGATATTATGATGTAAATATTAGAATATTGCAAAGGCTATCATGGTTCCAGGAATATAGCATTGCATTGATGGTTTTGGAAACGGATTATTAGGTTTAAGCCTGTCTGGTTATTATGGTCCTGGCTATTATTGCTCCCTTTAGTCATAACTATTGGAAAATTGTTTGTAATATTTGGAATAATTCACACAGTAGCAACCAGTATTATTATTATAACTCACATTGATTTTTTGAGGGTGAAGTGGATTATTGAGTATTATATCTCCAAGTGTGTTATTATGCTTCGGTGGATTATATAAATAGTTTGTATGGACTGACATCATCCTAACTAATTTAATTATTTATGAAAGGAAAGTTTTGTTTTTTTCCCACCTTTTTTTCGTAATGTCATAATTTATTTAACACTGGTGAGGGACTCGGCCTCATCTTTTTTATGACACTTGGGCACGGTTCTTATTTCAATATTTAACAAATTAATGTTAATTTTAGTTTGAATGTGACAACTTTGGATATCTGTTTCAGACACTTTGTTTATATATATTTGGAACATTCATGCACTGTGATTTTGGGTTCCAGGACTTATAGGAGTCAACATCAGTCCAGGGACATTTGTATGGTCAGTTTGTCTTCACTGATAGAAGGGTCCATCTTTACTGCTTGTTATTGCCATCTTTACATTGCTTGTAAACCTATATCTCAGCTGTAATCTTAGCCACTGTTATTCAAAGGTAATAGCTGCTAGCTCAGCTATTAAAATACTTGTTAGTCTTTATGGCACCAATGATATAAGTGTTGTACCATTTAACTAAATAATTTAATTTTGAACTATAATTGTTTACTACTCTTGTTAAACAAAACCTACCTATACTTCTTGTAACTTGTAATTAATTGTTTTTAATTGTTGTTTTTATTGTGGAGCTTTTCTCCCTGGGCCTCCGTTGAAAAAGGACCTATGTCCAGTCAGATTTTCCCGGTCAACAAATGTAAATAAATAAAAATAAAAATAAAATAAATTTGTCTGGGTTTTCCAGATAGTGTTAATTGTGTTTCACATTTTTGGGAGTCATGGTTCGGTATATTATGGATCTCAATAAGATTTTACAAGGACTTTCAGCAGATTGGGATGATCTAGAAATTTTTGGATTGGGTGGCCATTGAGGAGAGCTTGATTCAGTTGATTTGGAAGGACATACAAACACTTGTGCATTTATTTTTCAGGAACTTACTAAAAGTATGCGCACACTTAGAACTAATGCATGGCACCTCAAACATTTTAAGGGTTATCAAGCCAAGGGATTCACACCTAGGGTGTTTAGAGTTAGAATGCAACCATTGGTGGTCAATATAGACAGTGAATTGCCAGAACAATGGGCTGTGGTGCAACAACAGGCATCCATGAAATTTGTGGATATTCTAATATCTTATTATGACAGATCCATTGACCAAAATATTTTAGAGGTAGCTAATATATGTGAAGAAACTACACAATATGAGGAACAGGAATGCTACATATCTGCTCTGAATCAATTGAGCAAGGAATTGTTGACTTTAGAAAAACAACTCAAAGATAGGAAAACACACAAATTTAACAGAGATGTGGGTGATTATCAAAGAGGTAAACCCTTTGGCAAAACCAAATATGTTAGGTTTGAGGATCATGACAAAAATAATTTTAAAAGGAAGAGACCCAGATCAATATTGAAAAAAATTGAGACCAACTCAGAGTACTGAAAATTATTCTTCTGCCACAGACTTAGATGCGCACCACACACAAGAATCCCCTGATCCCAAGTGTTGTAATGTGGATCACCCTTTGTGGTTAAATCACATAGGAGGGGGGTAGGAAACACAGGGCAGGTACAAGATATAGAGACATTGTTGAAGATTACATCACAGAAATAAATGTAACACATAATGTGTTAAATATTTCATCTATGCCCTTGTCACAGACTGAGGTCCAATTGCTTAATAAAGGTCTTAACTTTGTACCTGCATTCTTGTGTCAGAATACTCTTTTGCACAGGATGTAACTGCTTTTTGTAGACTATTAAATCTTAGGATGTTTTTTTGACTCAGTGCCTTTAGATAAGAATAATCATCAGTTCACTTTTCACAAATCTACCTTTATGCCCCTATGCACCATAATGTCCTAATGTTTCAGAATAGTGTTCTCAAAGATCTGCATTTTTATTCCAAAGAGCTGGTGCCTCTATCACATAATCTCTCAAAGACTGAACAACAGGCACTGTACCAACTCCAGAACAATCGTAATATAGTCATCACTACAGTGGATAAGGGTGGCGCAGTGGTGGTGATGGATTGGGACAACTACCATGATGAAGCAGTGACACAAAACAGTGATGTTAGGTATTACATGCAGATGCCCTTGGATCCATGCTGTAAATTTAAACAAGAAATTGATGATTTTCTACTGCAGGCTAGGGAGGAAGGGATTATTTCTCATTCAGATTGGAAATATCTTACAGTGTCTGATCCATATAAACAACATCTACACTTACTACCTAAAATCCATAAAAGTTTACATAACCCTCCAGGTAGAACCATTGTTTCTGGTAAGGGGCCCCTCACTGAACCACTCTCACAATTTTTGACTGAATATATCAAGGCTCTTTTGAAATGTGTTAGGTCACGCATTTAGAACACTACCCAGTTTTTGCAAATTATTTCCAACATTCAGATAGAGCCGGGATTGCTTTTATGTACATTGGATGTAACAGCATTATACAGCAACATCCCACATCGGGCAGGTTTACAAGCATTATAATATTTGTTAGATGCAATGGAATTGTATCCAACCAGCTTTAACATATTTCTAATAGGCTTAGCAGAACATGTATTGACCAAAAATGTTTTTTACTATCATGGTAAATGTTTTTGGCAGGTACAGGGCACAGCCATGGGGGCGTAATTTGCCCTGATTTATGCCAGTCTTTTCATGGCATACTTGGAGGAGCAACTCATTTATGATTATAGACACAATATTTATTTGGATGAAATAGACATCTGGAGAAGGTACCTGGATGACTGCTGGATGATATGGAGAGGTGATATTGTATATTTTAATGAATTTATAGAATATCTCAACGAAAACAAGTGGGGTATATATTTTACGTTGAATCATCATGAACAGCAAATAAGTTTTTTGGATGCCTTGATTACAAGAAATCCTGATAATACTTTAGATAGTCAGATATATAGGAAATACCCACAATACAATTCACTCCTACATGCATCCGGCTTTCATCCACCACCCATCATTCGAAATATCCCAAAATCTCATTTCCTTAGGATAAGATGTATATGTTCCAATCAGGACAGTTATGAACATTTTAGACATAATCTGGTATGTAGATTCCATAACAGGGGGTATAAGTCTAGTAGTGTATTGATGGCCAGTCATTGGGCATCGAATCAGGACAGGGATCAGTTACTCCAATATAAAGATAGATCATCACCTGAAATTCCAATCATACGGTTCTTAACCACTTATGGGCATAATACTAAAACATTCATGGAAATCATTAACAAACAGTGGAATGTGTTGTTGGCAGATTCAGGGCTTGCCAACATTCTTCAAGATAAGTGTGCCTTTTCATTTCGTAGGGGCAGGACTTTAGGCTTGCACTTTAGCCATTATAAGTCATGGCAGGAGGTGCACACATCAAAACAAAGTACAATTTTGTGCCCACCTCCAGTGGGCTGTGTCCTATGTGGATGTTGCACACATTGTAACAAGGTCAATAAATCCCAAACATTTTCTAGCAAGAACACTGCAGTTGTTTATTATATTAATTTTCTAGCCAATTATAATACGGATTGGGTGATTTATTTAGCTACGTGTTCATGCTCTGTTTTTTACATTGGACAAACTTCTAGACCACTCCGACTACGTATGTCTGAGCATTTTAGTGATATCAGGCAAAAAAGAATATCCAGTGCTTTATATAAACATGTCCTCACACATAAAACTGCTGATTTTAGATTCACAGTTATTGATAGAATTGTAGGGTATAGAACTCATAAAACTGGCTGGCATTCCATGCTGAATAACAAGGAAAATAAATGGATCATCAAACTGGGTGCATTATCTCCCCCAGGACTTAATGAACAATTCTAAGTAACCAATGAGAAGCAAGTAGTCTATATTTATTAAAAGACAGCATCAGTATTTGTTAACTCTAACACTGAGGAAGGCCTAATGTAGCCGAAACCGGTCTGTTAGTTTTTTATTTTTTTGCAATTGTTTATGTATTGTACTGTCTTTGGCTTATATCTTGAAGGATTAAACAGATTTCATCACTTTGTGCTGGCCTGTTTTTTGGTTTGGAATACCACTATGTAGCAGTGAAGGGTAGGATACTATGAATACCACCCTTAGTGCACAGAAATGAAAGGATGGGCTTATAGTTCATAGGTTCATAGGTTCATAGGTTCATACTAGGCTATCTGCCCGAGGGCATTTACAAGCCTAGCCCATCGTTTTGTGGCTTACGCCACCCCTTTAGTATGGGGAACTATACCCATTATTTTGCTGTGCCTCTGTTGAGCAGTGACACTGAGGTAATCCCTGGGGTATATCTGCGATCTCCCATCCATTGGTCAAGATTTCTCTTGAACAAGGCCAGCGAGGTGCTCTGCCTCACATGTACCGGGATTTTGTTCCACAGCATAGGGAGTCTTTGGGTGATGAATCTATCCCTCCAGCACGCCCTATTAATAGCCGTGTCAAGGTTTAAGTCTCCGCCCTTGTGGCTCTGATGGATCTAGATTTTTGAGGTGAAGCATATTCATCAAATCTGGGTTTGACATGGCCTTGTATGTTAGGCAAAGGTCACCTCTGAGCAAGCAGTAGCGACTGAATAGAGCTGGAGTTCTTTCAGTCGGGCAGCATAGGACAGATTTTTGAGACCCTTTATCCTTTTGGTGAGGAACTATTGTGGCCTCTCCAGCTGCTGCAAGTGTCGGGTCAGATACATTCCGAATGGGGCATTGTACTCAATCATTGGTCTGATGAGTGATGAGTAAAGGGAGACTATGACCTCCCTTGATCTAGATGAGAATCCCTTCATGATAAGGTGGGCAATGTAGAAGGTCTTCCTAACTACTTTAGCTACATGGGTGTCAAATGACAGACTACTATCAACCTGGGTCCCCAGGTCCCTGATAACTTCTTCTGTGCTCAGTGGATTGCCACCTATTTGGTAGCTAGGGGTAACCTTGTTTTTCCCGAAGGGTATGACTATGCATTTTTTGGCATTTAACTTTAGGCCGTGGCTCTGGTGCCAGTTATCCGTTTCTGTGAGACCCTTCTGAAGGATATCTGTGTCAGATGTGTTTTCTACTATGGCGCCCAGTTTGCAGTCATCTGCAAACTTTGTCAGCCATAACCCTCCTGTGTTTGCTTGTACTTCGGAAAAGTAGATGCCAAACAAGAGTGGGCCCAGGACTGAGCCCTGTGGGACACCACTTGTGACAGGCTTTGAGTCTGACATGGCGCCAGCAACTCTGACCCTGTGGGTTCTGTCACTCAGCCAGTTTGCAACCCATCTTGTGATGTATAGGTTGACATTTAAGCTGATGAGTTTTTCAATGATACCCGAGTGGGGTATTGTATCGAAGGCCTTAGCCAGATCGAGGTAGGCTGTATGGACTGCCTTTCCCTCATCAATGGCTTTGGTGACTGTTTGAAAAAGTCAACCAAGTTTAAAAGGCATGATCTGCCTTTGACAAAGCCAAACTGGGTTGGATCCAAAGTCTGCAAATTCCCTATGTCTTTATTTATGAGGTCCATTATGATCCTCTCCATGGCTTTGCAGATAAGGCTTGTCAAGCTAATGGGCGGTAATTTCCAGGGTCGGTGGAGGCACCGCCTTTGTGAAGTGGTACCACAGTTGCAGTGCGCCACTCCTGGGTACGTATCCAGAGGTAAGACTATGATTAAACAGCTGTCCTAGCTGTGGGTTTAATTCCTCATTGAGTTCATGGAGCACACAGCCGGGGACACCATCAGGTCCCATGGATGCTGTGTTTTTGCTTTGGAGAGAGCAGTTCTCACTTGGGCTGGAGATGTTTGGGGGCTGCAATCGTTTGGTATAGATATCTCTCCTTTTGGGGGAGGGGAGAAGTTTGCACTGAACCTGTCAGCCAGTATGTTGGCAATGTCTGTAGGATCAGTAATCTTCACATCATTTTGAACTAGTTCTGAGCATATCTGGGAGTTTCCTCCTAGGTTTCTAACATAGCTAAAGAAGGCCTTATGATTGTCTTTTGAGTCTTTAGCTATTTTTCTCTCGAAATTTGCTTTGGATGATTTTATGAGAGCTCTTAGTTTTTTACTTATAGTGATCAAGGGTGTCTTACCTTTTAAGGATTTTGCTCTATCTTGTAGTAGCTTCCTCCTGTTGTTGTAGAGTTTGTTTATGGCTGGGGTCCACCAGACTGGACGCTTGCCTTTGGTACAAAGAGTCTTTGTTTTGCTTGGGATTGCCTTATCCATGCAGTCCTGCAGGTGCTGGTAGAAGGCATTTGTAAGTGATTCAGCGGCTTGAGTACTGTTTTCCGCCGGCTCGTGGGCCTTAAAGGAGACCACACTAGTCTTTAGAAGTGTGAAGTCGGCTTTTGAGAAGTTCTTTACTGTAGTCTTTTTATTTCAGGTGGGGGTGGGATGAGGACCTCCAGCGAGATTAGTTTGTGGTCTGATCTCACCAGTGAGGGGTACACCTCCGGTGTTGAACATTGTGCTCCCATGTTCGTGATGATGAGATCAAGTATGTTATCTCCTCTTGTGGGGATGGTGACTAGTTGTTCCATGGCAATTGAGTTTATGAATTCCAGGAACTTTTGGGCTAGGGTGTTTGGGCTTGAGTAGTGATCCCAGTCTATATTAGGGTAATTGAAGTCACCTAGTATGATGGTGTTTGGTGATACATTTATCCCCTCTAGTGTTTTCAGGAAGGCCATGTGAGGTTCCTGAGTTTGTGAGGGTGGCCTGTAACATGCTACAATTTGCAGAGCAGTCTTGCCTATGGTTAATTGCACCTGGATGGTCTCCGATGCATCGTGCATTGCCACCAGTCTTGAGGTGTGGGTGTCCTTGATGAATATGGATACCCCCCCTCCTTTCTTGGTATTGTCCGGATTTTGGGGCGGAACGCATGATATGAGGTAAAACCTGATAGCGCTGGGGTGCTCTCAGGAGCCTTGAACCAGGTTTCTGTCACAGCACAGACATCGATGTTCTCCATACTGAGAAGGGCCTCGAGTGCGTGCATTTTGAGATTTAGACTTCTGGCATTGAGCAGCATTACCCTTAGTTTTTTCCTTTTTGTGTTCTAGGGTGGTAGGTTTAGAATTTGAGCCTTGCCTAAAAAGGCACTATGGGGTGGCAAGAGCCTTTGCCAATATCCAGAATCCCAGGGTGACAGGTGCAAGCCGTCCCTTGAAGCAGCGTGGCTTGTCCAGCATGTCATCCCAGGCAGACAGACACTGGATCCCCTTTGAATGACACCAGTGTTTAAGCCAATTGTTAAAGCTGATCATCTTATCTCCGTATTGTGGCATCATTCTTGGTGAAGGTAGGATACTGCTCAAGGTCAGGGTCATACCTGCCTGGGCTACATAATCAGAGAGCTCCTCAATGTCTCTTTTCATGTAGTCCAAGGAGGTACGTCTCAGGTCGTTTACACCAGCGTGGACAATGACTGAGTCATATTTGTACCTGCTACAAACTAAAAGCATGCATACTTAAATGGGTAATCCTAAATAAGATAAGAGAAAGGGAATGGGAATGGGGGGGGGGGTTATAAGCAGCATTTACACAGAATGACTTTGTTAGATATAAATGGGCCATGGTTGAAGGCCAACAGTATACTGGGTTATTAGTGCTGAAGGCAGATCCCATGGTAATGAGTTTGTTCCACTTATCTGTGTACCACAGGTAAGGTTGAATCTGGAACCCTAATATAAAGTGTGTACTGCAGAGTTGCCAGCACTGCAAAGGATGTTCAGAATTTGAGACATGTTGCGAGATTTACAACCTGATCATGTTCAAACTGAAGGATGGAAGAAAAAAGGAGTCTGTTATCTTAGTGCAGCATATTATGAGAGGGTATGTGTGAAAGTTGTAATTGATAAATATAAACATAGGAAAGATGAAAAAGACACTCAAATATTAGATGAAACAAAGACATTTAAAGATATGCATCTGGAAATGTTACTGCTTAGGACATTAGGGTCATGGAATATATTAACAATGGCTGTCACGTAATGCAGTTCAGCAGATGCTGAAGGTAGAAGGGGGAAGCAAGGAAAAGTTGGAGCTGGACGACAGAAGCTGCTTTGTAAATTTTAGCTTTAGCATTCAGACAAGTGTAGTATATTACAGGTCTTGTCCCACCAGTACCTTTATTGGGTTACATTTACACTCATAAGTTCACTTCATTTGGATCTTCATTTCAGCCCAAATGTTGAACCAAAGGCACAATCTATAAGTCACATTCCGTCAGCGCTTGGTAGTTTTCTCCCACTCAGTCCTGCTTTCTTGTGCTTATACCTCATAGGAAAAGACAGCTTGGCCAGGCAGATAAAATGTCACAACAAATCCATGCTAACATCCTCCTGTTGCCATGACAGCTGTGATTGCTGGAGTGTTTGTTCAGCCTGCTTCAGGTGCATGCTGCATTCCTCCTTCCCCTACCTCTCATACTGTAGCTGCTGTATTACATTGCATTATTTATTTGGCTGGAATTTGACCTGTTAAATATGTACCTTTTGCCATTTCTGAATGTTTTTTAGTGTTCCATTTTAGTTTTATTCTGCAAACTACATCACTTGTGCTTATACTGGAGAACTGTGTGTGGTCCCTGTTTTGCCACTGAAAGGCTGGTTTAGTTTTGGTGTCATTCTGTATTTGCTGGTTCATTTTACTTTTACAGTCTGCAGCAGTTCTGCCACATCAAGATTTTGCTTTCTTGCCAAATGTTACAGTTTTGTTACCTTTTTTATCTGGAACTGTGCAGTATTTGGTATTCTGCTTTTTTGCTGTTTTGTTGCATTAGACATTAACTGAGTCTGTGCATGTGTTTTGGGGATGCTTGTTTTTGTCCCTCTGATTTCCCTGTGGCAAAATGTCCAAGTCAATGTGCTGTTTTTTTTTTTTTACTTAAATCTCAGATTACTCTGCCTCATGAATTTTCATCTTGAAATCCTTTGTGAGCACTTTCCTGAAACTTTCTTTTTTTGTGTGAGTTCTTTTCTTCAGGGTAGTGGGTCATGAACAATTTTCCTCATGTGTGGATTAAACAGTTGTGGAATTGCCCACTGTAAATCATGATGCTTGGTGCACTTAGTGGACACTTACCAATTTGTACTTATTTGGGACATTTTCTATGTACCCTTAATGGGCTCTCTGTTACAAACTGTTTGCTGATATTCAAAATATTTGTTAAATGCATTTAAAAATTTTAACAGTAAGACTATAGAAAATACTTGCAAAACATAAGAAAGTGAAACAATGCATATAACAAAAAGAACAAATTGATAGCAAATTAACATCACTATATACATTATTTACATGCTCAGCACTATTAAATATCAATTATACGGTAAGGCACTGTTTAACATAGAGGTATTACTGAGGAGGATTCCATCAACAAATAAATAATTCAAGTTGCCAAGACAGGCAAAAATAGCCCTTCACTCCTATGGGTGGCAATTAAATGACCCTGTTCCTTTAAAAGTGTATAGTATATATCCAAAGTGTTTATGGAAGATATCCCCAAGCTTCCTGAAACTAGTTGGTTATGAGACTTCCAATATCTTGCTGCAGTCATCATCATCATCATCATCTTCTTTCGGCTGTTCCCGTTAGGGGTAGCCACAGCGGATCACCTGTTTCCATTTCTTCCTGTCCTCTGCATCTTGCTCTGTCACACCAACCACCTGCATGTCCTCTCACACCACATCCATAAACCTTATCTTAGGCCTTCCTCTTTTCCTGTTATCTGGCAGCTTCATCCTTTGCATCTTTTTCCCAATATACTCAGCATCCCTCCTTAGCACATGCCCAAACCAACGTAATCTTGCCTCTCTGGCTTTGTCTCCAAACCTTCCAACCTGGGCTGACCCTCTAAATTACTTATTCCTAAATCCTGTCCACCCTTGTCACACCCAGTGCAAATGTTAACATCTTTAACTCTGCCACATTCAGCTCTAACTCCTGCCTTTTTGTCAATGCCACTATCTCCAACCCATATAACATAGCTGGTCTCACTATCCTCTTGTAGACCTTCCCTTTCACTCTTACTGGTACTCGTCTGTCACAAATCACTCCTGACACTCTTCTCCACCCAATCCATCCTGCCTGTACTCTCTTCTTCACCTCTCTTCCATACTCACCATTACTGTGAACTATTGATCCCAAGTATTTAAACTCATCCACCTTCACCACCTCTACTCCTTGCATCCTCGCCATTCCTCTATCCTCCCTCTCATTCACATACATATATTATCTTGCTGCAGTCAACTTTATAAAACTAGCCATAACCCCCAAAATATCAAGACGATTTCACTGGAAGCCCACAGGGAAAATCCCTAGTAAACAAAATTCGCAATCTGCAAGAGTATTGCGATCACACATCTCTTTTAAGATGTGGAACAAGTAGTCTGAACATCTTGTAACTTGTGGGCAGTCCCAAAACACGTGAATAATATCAGCTTCTGCCAACATCTGTTATCCTGTGCTTATCTTCCAAAGCTGATTAGGTGTGAAATACCACGTATAAATTAATCTCTTCTGCTAATCAGAGTATTTTGGAAACCTCCTTAATTTACATGATACCTACTATACCTAAGCTCAATGAGTCTGAGACAGTCAAATGCCATCCTGTACAAACTATCTAGTATCCATTAGTTTCTTCACCTTTTTGGCCAATTCTTCCCACATATCTCCATCCATGGTACTAGAAAGCCCCTTTTTGCCTCACTCTATCTGCACCATTGCATAATACTTCTAGATCTTTCAGATGGGTAAATGAACCTTAGCCATGCTTGTCTTACCTGGATATGTTCAAATCAGTCAGACTCTCCCCAGGATTCAGCAAGCAGCCATGCAGGAATAACTTATTCCTGCATGGCAGGGACTGTTCCTGTGCAGCACGGCAGCCTGCCATGCATATGTATGAAGGCGCGCTGCCATGCTGTAAAATGGACATGGTTCTATGTACAAGTGCAGGGGGTGTGTCTGAGAGCAAAGCTCTCACAATACATACACTCCCTGCACTCCAGAATTGCCATTTGGCAATTTCAAATGAGTGAGAATGCTCGTAACCCCCTTAACTCATCAGGGTAAGAAATCTGGACAAAGCCATAAGGGACAATCGTCCCACAAAGCAGAAAGTTGATAGAATAACAGGTTTAGCATTAGCCGGGATATTCTGAAGGGTACAAATAAAAAAAACACAACAAATAATTTTTTTTATACATGAGATACAGTTTAACCGTAGCTGCGCAGGTGTGCCTATTGCTTAGCTATGCTTAGTCCAGCTTAAACAGCACAAGAAGATAAATAGCAAGAGACATCCAAGTTAAGCAGTGCTGCAATAGTGTAGTGGTTAAAGCATATGCTTTACAAACAGCCATTCCTGGTTAGATAACCAATGTGCATTTTACATGTGAAAGCAGTACATAAAGATTTTTTTTATAATTAGCTACGATATAACATATATTTGTTAACCAGAATACTGTAGTAGGTCCAGATGTGAGGTGTCAGTGTAATAAAGTTGTGAAACCCCCATATAAACAAAAGTGCCCCATACATTATAGTCACGGGTGAATAAATGTAATGAAAGCATAATGAGGGATGTCAGGGACAGTAAAAGATTTATATGTAATGAATGTTGAATCAATCCCTTACAGCAGATGGTCTATAAAATAAAAAATAAGCAATGCTAAGCATTGCACAGATCTGGTTACTAGGTATAAGCATTGTGTAAACTTGACTGCTAAGCAATGAGTAGCCCAGCTAAGTAGATTTGCCCATTGGTAAGCAAAGCTGAACCTGCCCCTTTAAGCACTGTCAACCTTAGCTAAGCAGGTTTGCCCATAGCTTAGCCTAGCTCAGCATATTCAAAACTGTCCAATCATGGCAAAAGTTGGGAAATCGGCCATATTTAAACTCCGCAGGTGGGAATATAGCTCATAACTGGTTGCAGCTTCCCACTGTAGGCAGTATGGCAGGTGTTGGTGAGGGCATGTGCTCCCGGGCACAGCGCTGGGGCATACAGGAGTCCAAGGTCATGGTAGGACTCCTGGTAAATAACCATGATGAGGGACTGCTGCAGGGCCATTACCAGGGCTCCCAATATAAAGTGGAAGCCTGGGACTGTCTCACCCGTGATCTCACCAATGCCACTGGTATCCCTCAAACTGGTGAGCAGGTCCAGCACCACTATGCCGACTTGAAGCGGAGAAAGAGGGAGGTCTTGGACCAGTGGTTCCAAGAAGCAAGGCAGAGGGGTAATGTCCCAGCAATGTGTAAGTATTCATATCAATAACTGTTTACTAAAGTCCAGCCTGTGTATGTGATGGATAGGTATGCCTAAATATTCCTCTATTCCCTTTACAGCTGCAGCTGAGCAGGCTGTGAATCAAGAAGACCATGCCAGCAGGTTGCAAAGGCTGCATAGCGAGGCTGGTGAGTAACAATCCTGCTTGTAGTAGTCATACCAAATAAATATAAAGTAGTAGAAAGTCACCTGGCAGTATAAAAACTGTGTAGAGGTTGTACTGAATAAACCAGACAATATGACAGTAATAGTCTCATATAGGTCATATTTCAATAAAACCATAACTGCTTGGCAATAAAGTTCTAAATCCTGGACTGGTTGTGTTTACTCTGGTATTGTATGGCATTTAGTGTTGCAGTCTCTGAATAGTCTCTGAATAAAAATGTTGTGTTAACCACTGTTACCCACACGGTGCTACATAAAAAAAAATATGTCTAGGAATGTCTGTATAAGACTGTTGTAAGTACAAGGTCTGATTGTACAACCAAGAGAGACTTAGACATAAAACACTAAAAGAGCAGGCAGCAGATTCTAAATAGCTCACTCTGATGAAACTCAAATTGTTGTATTTTTAGCACACACAGCCATGGTTTGAATCCTGGGAGTGGTGGTAGTAAGCTGTATGCATAATCATACCTCTCAACTGTACAGATTTTTGAACAATGTCCAGATAACTGACTCATATCTTTGGCCTGTTTCTCTGTCTCCCTGTCAAATCACTGGGATGATCCCAGAATTGTAGTCACTAAATAATGACATACATTTGATTTTCAAACCTCAAATCCATCAAAAATGTATATTAAAACACATTCTGCTACTCTAGCAACTATCCAAGTTTATAAGAGCAATATTCAAAATATGTCCCTTTTTGTACCCCCATGTTGTCAAGCTTTGTATAGAGTGTGTGCATTAAGAGATTGACAGATATGTGCATAATATTAAATAGGAATCTGGGAATATGTGTAGAAACAGTCAGGTAGTGTTAACAAACTTTCCCCCCACAGGTCTTTCAGTAAGAAAACTGTAACTGCCTGGCAATAAAGTTTTAAATCCTGGACTGGTAGTGTTTACTCTGGTATTGTATGGCCTGACATGAAGCATTCACCAACATCTGATATTTGAATAGTAGTGTTGTGTCGACCACTTTTCTTACACTGTGCTACATAAAAATATGTCTAGGAATGTCTGTATAAGACTATTGTAATTACAAGGTCAGATTGTACAACCAAGAGAGACTTACAAAGAAAACACTGATGGAAAAGCGATGTCCAAATAGCTCACTGATGAAACAGGAATTGCTGTATTTTTAGCACACACGGCCATGTTTTGAATCCTGGGAGTAGTAGTAAGCTGCATGCATAATCATACCTCTCAACTGTATAGATTTTCCCAGAATGTCCAGATATTTGGATCATATTTTTGATCTGTTCCAATTTTTTCCTGGAAAATCAGTGGGATAATCTCAGGATTGTAGTCACCAAATAATGACATACATTTGAGTGTCAGACTTCAAATCCTTCAGAAAATGTATATTTAAACAAATTCTGTTACTCTAGCAACTGTCTAAAAGCTTATAAGATCAATATTCAAAATATGTCCCTATTTGTACCCCCATGTTGTCAAGCTTTGCCTAGATGTTGTGCATTAAGAGATTGAGAGTTATGTCCATAATTACAACTAGGAATCTGGGAATATGTGTAGAAACAGTCAGGAAGTGTTAACAAACATTCCCTGCACAGGTCTACCAGGTAAGAGAAGTATAATTTAGCTATAAGATAGTTGAAGTATACACTGTGTACAAACATACCACTGCCCAAACCAAGGCCATAGGGTATTGTAATAATACCTGTAGATGATCATTAAAGTTGTGAGTACTGCAAGGATATATAAGTTGTTAATTGACAACATGGACCATTAATAGAAACACATTTCAATATTTATTGAACAAGAGGACATATGTCCTAACAGTAGGTTTGGTGTAAACATACCCACTGATTTGTATGTTTAAATTATTGTTGCAGATATGGTGGGGGGATGTCAATTAACAACTTATATATCCTTGCAGTATGAGGTCCTCTGATCTTTTTTCCTGTTTATGTCTTCCAGGTACAATGTCATGGGAATAGCTCCCTGCATATACACCCCAAGAAAATGATGTCATCATACACTTCATCATACTACATCATGGCATCCTACTTGGGTGCAGGGCCCATGATCTTTAGGACAGGACCACTCTGTGGAACGAGCTTGTCAATAGGGTAAATTATGTCAGCCTGCATAACCCCAGTTATGAGCAGGTGCAGCATCAGTGCACCAATCTGATCCGCCACTCTCGTCAGCATGCTGCTGCCATTAGGAGGGACCAGCTAGCCGCAGGTGGGTGTCATGCCATCCAGCCACCACCGACACATGCTGAGGAGCTCCTCGCCAGCCTTGGGGCATCCACCTGCTAGCCAAGACAGCAACTTGAAGATAGCATTGTGGTGGTGGGTGCCACCCACACAATGGATGAGGAGTGTCCATGTAAGACCCCAGGGCACATTAGTAAACCACTGTTGCCTATCAATCTTCATCTGTAAAGTATCTACATGAATATGTCAGATAAGATAGTCTGTTGCTGCAGTGTAGTAATGAACAGATGTGCATAATCTCTAGTATTGTGGGTTTGTACTGTTGATGTACTAAAATGCTGCTCCCACCCTGTACCAATGCCACAGATGTGGCCACTGACATTACGTCTCTCACACAACTATGTAGCTGGTGAGTATGGAGTGGTTTTTTTGCCAGTACACCGGCCATGTTATGGCCATGGTATTTACCATGCACACATTTAACACACCTACCCATGATGCATGCTGTAGATGTTCACATTGTTGCTGTTAACTGTACTGCATCACAGTGTTCACCATGGTGGCATATCTGAAGGGTATGTAAGAGTCCTGCGGTATACCTAACAACCTATCAGTGCAAAATGTGTGGACAGAGATGAACATAATTTTGGAACAAATGGACTACAGTAGGGACACGTCTGAAACATTACCCTTATACAGTGGCTACAACAGTGAATACATCACCATTACAATGGCAACTGTTCCTGATCTAAACAATATCAAATCACAGTACCACATTCCACACCTTTTACAACCTGTAATGTGATTCTAACATGAGCAATGAATGTGTAATATGGAATACTATGTTAGGACAACAAATATGGGGAATACATACCTTAACAAACACTGGAAGCATATGTGTGCACACACTCCAAATAACATATTGTGGAAGCAGCTTATGAGGTACTGACAGCATTCACTCTTCTTGGGTCCACACCTTCCATCAAGTACAGGGCCTCAATGTCACACCAAGTAATGCTCTGCTGTCCAAGAAGTATGTCCGTGACATTTTCCCACTCACCTGCAACAGAGGCAGCTGTGGCTTGCACACATCTTACAAACCATGGAATGGATCCCATATCCAAAAGGTAGCACTCAGGAGTGGAAGAAGTAGCCTTACCTCACCATTGCATATACCATGGCAAACAGTGCAGACAGCCATGTATGTGTGTATGAAGTATGGGACACCATTAATGTAGAAAATAAACAGATGCCCTTCCAAGACAGATGACAACACATGTTGCAAACTGGTCATGGAGGCTGCCCAGAAACATGCAGCATCACTGAGGGACTTGCAGGAATGTCTAGCAAGTACTTCCTGTGCAGTACCAGTGTTGGCAATTGCCTGGAATCTGCATAAGTGTGACCTATGGGTTAGGGTAATCAGATGGAAAAGTTGTTTCACATGAAACATCATCCAGGGCTCTCTACAGGTAGCATATGCATAAGATCAAGTCTCCCAAAGGCATGTGTTGCAATGTGTAATGGTGTACTGAGACCAAGGCTGAAACCTACAGACAGTATTAATAAAGATACATGTGGTGCACAAGCAACACCTCAGGCCCACCATCCCCATTTTTACCTTGTACACCAGTGTACACCTTTAGGTTTGCTGTTCATTAGCAGTAACTAGGCCAGTAGGCATGGCATTCTGAATTTGGAACACTGCAAAATATCACTCATGTGTGGCCCATAGTTGTCAAGCATCTGCAATAAGGCTGAGGATGGGGAGGGGTATCATCCTGAAACACAGCAGTGAGCTGAAGCATACATCCAAAGCTGACTAGGAATGGCTGTATCTGGACACAGTCAAGGTCATGAATTGTGCCAGACATAACCCTGACTCCACAGTAATAGAGAAGGCACTGTGTGACCTCCAAGGACTGTGCACATAAGCTGACCTTGCAATCCGGCAGAGTTGGGGGACATTTGTAGGGTGGACTGACCAAATAATGGCAAGTGAAGATGGGCCATGCTAGTATACCCCTTTCAGGAAAAGTGACTGCTGTAGTTCACTTAGGTGCTGCAACAAACCATTGTGTTCAGGGTGTGCACACTTATGCAACCCACATATTGCATGCATCTCATTCAGCATCTGTAGGACTAACACATTTGTTTGATACTGCATTTGATTGCACAGGTCATATGACACATATCAGGTGTGTGTAATGTTAACATATGCAGTATTGTGGCCCATTGCATATCATGGAAGAGGCTGACATGTCAACAAGGGTATATACACTCCTCATATCCACATTAAGCTTTGAAGGTTGTCAGTGTAATCAGATTTTATTGCTCATATATGAACTGCTGATAATGAGATCTGCAAATCAGAAGTCAGTCATTAACTATTGACATCAGTCCTCATATCATCCCAGGTATGTGTCAGACAAACACATAGGGGCTTTGAGTAACAGAGCAAACATAACTGCCACACATATACACATTCAACAATGGTGTGTACACTAGTGAGGTATGATGCACAGTACATGCCAGGGTGCTGTCCAGGTGCACAGCAATACTGTGTATATGGGTGCAGTGTGTTCCAGGGGAAGGAGCATCTCCTACTAACACAACTCATGCATCACAGGGATGCATAATGTTAGTAGCAAGGAATGTTTATAGCTGCAGTGCATGCTGTCAAGTGCCATATGTCATGCATGTTGACTGTTGGGTAATGAGAGGGCTATGTAATAACTTTGTGCCACCTCACCTGTAAGTAAGTATGTGTGTGTGTGTGTGTGTGTGTGTGTGTGTGTGTGTGTGTGTGTGTGTGTGTGTGTGTGTGTGTGAGACTGAGTGTGTGTAGAGGTAAGCAATAATGTACAGGTCTTAAATTATATTTTTTGTTTTCCCCTCACAGGTGGCGAGGAGGGTCAGGGATCCTCCTGCAGGCAAATTGATGTTAGTGTCCATAAAGACTCTGACAATGATGATAGGTATGGTGAGGCACAGGAAGAGTTGTCAGGGGCTGAAGCTGTGCCATCGGTTGACATCCCACCTTTATCCACCCCATCCCCGCACACAGTCATAATGCCTATACATACCCCATCACCAGTGGCCATAGATGCGGGACAGTTGGCGGGTGGTGGCATGGAACAAGACAGTGTGGGGACTATGGCAAGTGTGTCTGTACACAGCAGCCATAGCCAGATCACCGGCAAGGTACCACACAGGCAAATGTACATGGGAACTTGTAGGAGGGTTGCTGGCCATCATGCCCCTGGCAGAAGTGCCATGGCAGGTGTCACCAGAGGCATGTTTTGGGCCATCATGGAGGCGCGGGCACAAATGGAATGCTATACCAGACTGAGTCTGAGGCTCCAGAGGGCTACTCATTTGGTTGTACTTGAGAACATCCGTGATCTTCCAGGTGCCCACCATTATTTTGCAGAGCTTATGGATAGACGGTTAGGTGAGATGGTTGGAATCCTCGACAGTGTGGTGTCTGTGTCAGAGTATATAGTGAGAGTAGGGCGTTAGCCATGTGGATGTAGGTCAGCAACACCAACAGGTGGAGGTCTACCTGGATGTGCAACAACTTACATCCACTCCCGTAGTGGAAGTACTAGCACCAACACTGCAGGGGTGCACTGTCCACACCACAATGCAGCAGGCCACGTGCATGTGGTCTTGGCTGGTCCCAACAGGGACGGGGATCCAGCGGACAATTGTCATCATCAGGGGAGAGTAACATATCTGGGCTTCTATCTGTAGTGCCTGTGGAACACCTGGCAGGCACAATTCCTGTGTCCGTGGTCGGAGACAGTGAACTGTACACCCTGCCATGTATGGTTTGCAGCTGTCCAACAAACTCCTGTATAGGGCAGCCACATGGCAGAACTGTGTGCATGCATATACACACACACATCACCAACACAGCTAATGCACCTTCATACCTACACACACAGCATCTGCACAGCCCACTTGATAAAGAACCCCCTAACACACACACATGATGTCATCCAAATGGCTCAGCCTAGGCCTCTGGCAAACCCACCATACACCCTGTGCATATGATGATACCTGTGCTGCATACCTGTCATCCATACCATTGATGCAGGGACATGCTAATATGGTTCTGATGCACAGGGTGAATGTACTAAGGTTTAGCAAGGTAATGCTGTTTAATGTGTTTTCAGCTGTAATGTGTAATGCTTGAATGTCAGGGTGTGTAGCTGTCCAACCATGATGCATAATAGCTGTTATTAACATTGACTGATTGTGGTCTCCATAATGTATTCTGTTTATGTTGCAGGTGTCTATGTGTCAGCAGGATGTTGGTCTGCTGTCCTTTCCTACAAGGGGTATGGCACTGCGGTGACACATTGCCTGTGTCATATCCTGGGTACAGCTGAACACAAGTACAGGTCTCTATAACAGTTACTGCATTTGCCACATGACTGATAGGTTTGAGAGGTGTATGCAGGTGAGTGCATTGTGGCTGATGTCAGCAGCTCTTCTACAGTGGACAATGGCAAGTGCACTGGGTGGCACACACCAAATGTTTGTGAATAAAACACACACACAGAGGCTTTGGTGTTGATGCAATACACAGAGAATACTGTACACATGGATGTACTTAATTTTGCAGTGAACTCATTTTGGCCTATGTAATTCCACCAAGACCAAATAGCCATAACCTTCACATCAGTAAATAATCAATCTACCAGTTTAATGTCATTGACAATGGTACTGGCAGGGTCTATGTCCTCTTCCCCAATGTAGTGCAATCCTGGATTTGGTAAATATGGGTGTGCTAGTGTGGGTGGCACAGCCCCCCACTTTGGAGGGTGTGAGGTGGCATAGAACCACACACAGTGTGATTAACAAATACTTAACCTGTTAACATAAACTGTATGGTATAACA
Organism: Protopterus annectens; assembly: GCF_019279795.1. NCBI lineage: Eukaryota > Metazoa > Chordata > Ceratodontiformes > Protopteridae > Protopterus > Protopterus annectens. The sequence goes on from NC_056725.1 coordinate 1,121,264,708, forward strand.
GCAGACTAAGCATGGGATAAGCACAACAATAACCCCAATGTAGGTGGCTTTGCCCACAACAAACACACCCAAATATATACACCAACTCCAGTATTGCTGTACAGCTGTACAGGGGAAGAGGGCATTTACACATCCACTATTAGTTTTGATGGAATGGATTTCCACAAGATGATTCCTTTGAAATGTTACCTTTTACCAGTTCGTTCTCAGACAAATGATCTCCTGGGACATATATTTTCTGCAAACTGAAGTAGATCCCTTCACATGCACACACACTTACGTCGTAACACTGAGAGTAGATCTCCTACCTAGGTACTTATTGCTACTAATGTCTTTGGCCTTAATTGCACACACCACAGAGCATTTAGGATGAGGTGTGTCCCGAGTTTCCTGTTAAGTGAAGAACATCACCGGGCCTTGTACAGTATGGTAATGGGGGATGTACTGGGTGTTAATGAACAATACATAGTTTGACATACTGTCATATACATATTGACAAACACATGCAGTCAAAGACAAATTTGACAAACCTGGGTTTAGCAGTGCTAACTACCTTGTCAGTGAGTCCATACTGTTAGGGAGTTTTTGCACACAGCACAGTCATCATTGGGCTGGATAGTGTAATCACTTACCTGTATGGTTGATGATGACAGCGGTCCTCATACAGTGGACCTTGGGACATGTACTGGGGGTACCATGGTGTAAAGACAGTATACCCAGCACCCACACCCCACATTGGATATTGTACTCACTGAAACCCATGATAATGCTCTGACATACCCACAATAACACATTGACCAGGACTACAATACAAACTCTTGTCTATCTAATCAGTGCTACTACAGGAAAATGCATTTATTGCACATGCCACAGGGATAGTAGGGTGAGGGTTTGTCATGACTCTCCTAATGTCAGCAACATCACCACTCCTTATAATGTGTGGCAAGGTTTATTGTATTTGGAGAATCTGGCCTCAGAATGCTGTCTCCTACAAATATGCACAGTCACACACAATTGCACACACACACTCACACACACACACACACACACACACACACACACACACACACACACACACACACACACACACACACACACACACACACACACACACACACAGCTCAGAGGGTAACCCACTCCTATCTACCCATTTGTAAAACAGTGTTATGCTGGTACTGCAAGTTCCAGGTAGCCCATAGGGTGAAGAGTGTAACAAGTGTCATTTAATGTGAATTACAGCAGCAGCTGTTTCTAAGTATAGCAATGGGGATGCAGTGGGTAAGAAGGCCCTCAGAGGATTTACAACTACAAGTTTACAAACACACAGACACTGTTAAACTCAATAATGCACACACACATTTCTCAGTACTGAGGTCCATAGGTGCAGGTGTTCCTAGGTGTGTACCAGGCTAATGTCCATGGAGAGATGAGAAGAGTAGGCCATGTGTGCCACCTGACATTTGTCAGCAGGCCATCTATCAACTGATGCCACATGAGTGATCCCCAGGTTGACAGTTAAATTCAACATCCACTCTTCTGGTTTTCTCTTGAAGAGGGCCAGTAAAGTACTCCAACTGACACGTATGCAACATATATTGCATAACATGGCCAGTGTCTGGGTTAGGGACCTGTACCCAAACATGTCACAACCATGAAACACATACTTCACATAATCAGTGTGCCATGCAATCACAACCCTTAAGGAAAAATAACATACCCAACCACTAGTAATATGCAATTCTATAGTCAGGCACACTGATGTCCCACTAACTAGACTGGACAAGGAAAAGGTTACAGTTAGCTGCCTGTCAGGCACCAGGATCCATTACATAACACAAGCACTCAGGTCACTCCAGAACAAGTACAAATATGACTCTGTCATTGTCCACGTTGGTGTGAATGACCTGAGAAGTACCTCTCCGAACTACATGAAAAGAGACATGGAAGAGCTCTCTAATCATGTAGCCCAGGCCAGTATGACCTTGACCCTGCGTAGCATCCTGCCCTCACCAAGAATGATGCCACAGTATAAAGAAAAAAATTATCAATTTCAACAATTGCCTAAGTTTCTGGTGTCATTCAAGGGGAATCCAGTATCTGTCCACCTGGGATGACATGCTCGACAAGCCACGTTGCTTCACAAGAGATGGCTTGCACCTGTCAACCTTAGGCTTTTGAATACTGGCCAAGACTTTTGCCGTCCCCATAGTGCCTTTTTTAGGTATGGCTCAAAAGACAAACCCACCACCGTAAATAGCACAAGTAGCCAAAAAGGGTAATGCTACTCAACACCAGAAGTCTAAACCTCAAAATGCATGCACTCGAGGCACTCCTCAGTATGGAGAACATTGATATCTGTGCAGTAACAGAAACCTGGTTTAAGGATCCAGAGAGCCCTCCAACACTACCAGGCTATAACCCATACCATATCCATCAAGGATACTCACACCTCCAGGCTAGTGGCACAGCACAATGCCTCTGAGATCATCCATGTGAAAATAACAACGAGTAAAACTGCAATTCAAATTGTAGCTTGCTACAGATCACCCACCATGACACAGGACCCCCATTCCTTGTTTCTAGAGACATTGGAAATATGAAGTTCCAACCAAATGTCCTAATATTGGGTGATTTCAATTACCCAAACATTAACTGGAAGAAATACTCAAGTACTAACTCCCTTGCCCAATGCTTCCTAGAATTTATAAAGTCAAACACCATGTGTCAACTGGTCAACACCCCCATCAGAGGTGACAACATATTGGACCTTGTCATCACCAACATGCGCGACTGGTGTTCTACACTAGAGGTCAACCCCTCATTGGTTAGATCAGACCATAGACTAATCACTTTGGATATCCACATTCTGTCCCCACCCCCAATCAAGGAAACCACTGTGAAAAACCTTTCAAAAGCAAATTTCATGTTACTTAAGACCGAGGTGGAAAAGTTCACAGCCCCCATGCTAAAAGACAATGCTGTCCAAGCTGCTGAATCCCTTACAAAGGCACTCTATGAGCACCTGCAAGAATGCATGGATCATGCTATCCCATGCAAAACCAAGACTCACTCCTCCACGAAAAGGAAACCAGTCTGGTGGACCCCTGCCATAAACAAGCTATACAACAGAAGGAGTAAACTAGTACAGAAAAGAGTAAAATCCCAAGAAGGAAAGACATCCCTAATCAGTATCAGCAAGAAACTATGATCCCTCATAAAATCATCCAAGACTAGCTTCGAAAGAAAAATTGCCAAGGACTCCAAAGATAACCACAAAGTGTTCTTTAGCTATGTCAAGAACCTAAGTGGAAACTCTCAGATCTTCTCTGAGTTAGTGCTGAATGGCAAAAAAATACACTGAACCAACTGATATTGCCAACATTCTGGCAGACAGGTTTAGTGCAAACTTCATCTCCTCTCACCCCCTAAAGGGCCCATAACCATACCAGAAGACTGTAGAGCCCCGGCAATCACTGGCACACAGGTTAAAACAGCCCTATCCAAAGCCAAAAACACAACTTCAATGGGACCGGATGGTGTCCCAGGCTGTGTCTTACACAAGCTCCAAAATGAACTGACCCCTCACTAAAACACACTGTTCAAACTCAGCCTCTCTACAGGCTACACACCCAAAGAGTGGCACACAGCAACAGTTATCCTGCTCCACAAAGGTGGAGCCACAACGGACCCCAAGAACTATCGCTCTATAAGCCTGACTAGCCTGGTCTTCAAGGCTATTGAGTGCATCATCATGGAACTCATTAACAGAGACATTGGGAACCTCCAAACATTGGACCCTACCCAGTTTGACTTTGTTAAGGGCATATCATGCCTCCTAAACCTGGTGGACTTCTTTGAGACAGTTACCAAGGCTTTAAATGTGGGAAAGGAGGTCCACACAGCCTACCTAGACCTCTCAAAGGCTTCCAACACCATTCCCCATTCTGGTATTATAGACAAGCTCACCAGCCTGAACATAAACCCCTACATCATGAGATGGGTTGCCAATTGGCTCATGGATAGAATCCACATGGCAAGAGATGCAGGCTCTAGGTCTGACTCTAAACTGGATGCAAGTGGCGTCCCCCAGGGCTCAGTTCTGGTACCTCTCTTCTACGGTATATACTTCTCAGAGGTACAGGCAAGCACAGGAGGACTATGGCTGACCAAGTTCGCAGAGGGCTGCAAACTGGGGGCCATAACTGACTCTCCAACTGATACAGACATCCTCCAGAAGGGTCTCACTGAGACGGATACTGGGTGTCAAAATCATGGCCTCAAGCTAAATGCCAAAAAGTACATATTCATCCCCTTTGGCAAAAACAAAGCACCCGTGAACTACCACATATGTGGTAGTCCCCTAAATACAGAAAATGTAATAAGGGATTTGGGAACCAAAGTATATAGTAATCTCTCCTTTGATAATCATATTGCTAAGGTGGTTAGAAAATCCTTCTATGTGGCCCACCTAATCACAAAAGGGTTTGCATCAACAACAAAAGAGGTTATTGTGCCCCTCTACTCATTACTCATCAGACCCATCATAGAGTACAACTTCCCATTTGGGATGTACCTTACAAGACACCTGCAATAGCTGGAAAGATCACAGAAGTACCTCACCAAGAGGATTACTGGCCTCAAACAGATGCCCTATGCAGCCCGACTGAAGAAACTTCAGCTGTACTCGGTTGCATACTGCTTACTCAGAGGTGATTTCTGTCTGACATACAAGGCCATGTCCAACCCAGAATTGATGGACATGCTCCACCTAAAAATAAACAAATCCCCAAGAGCCACACGCTCTAGGGATCTAAACCTCACCATAATGATAAATAGGATGTGCTGGAGGGATAGATTCCTGTCCCAGAGACTCCCCATGCTTTGGAACAGGATTCCAATCTACATTAGGCAGAACCCCTCACTAACACTCTTCAAGAGAAACCTTGATGAGTGGATCGGAAACAGAAAATTTACACCGGGGATCACTGCAGTGGCTCTGCTGGACAGAGGCACAGGGAACTAATGGCTCTGCTGGACAGAGGCACAGGGAACTAATCTAAGGGGGCAGTGAAAGCCAACACATTCTGGCTAGGCTTATAGATGCCCTCAGGCAGATAGCCTAGTACTTACCTATGAACCTATGAACCTATGGACCTATGTTCTGTCGACTATGGTAGTCTGAGGTATCTATGGCATGTGATGCATACAGAGTGGGGTTTCCTATCTGTGGCATTCATAAGACAGCTGGGCAAACATGTAAGTGTCATTCAAAGATCGTCTGTAAGCAGCCAAGATGAATACCTAACATCTGCACATCTGTACAGAGGAAAGACAGAAAGTAGCTAGCCAACAGGTTATGCATTAGAATGAATATTCAAACAGATAGACATCTGAAACTGATAGTTATGCCATTACTACATGACAGCAGTCCTCAATGACATGTCCTAAAAAAATTGTAGTCTACAGTTAATATCAACATATCAGATCAATATCTAATACAAGATGCATAAAAACATACAAGTCAAACACCAAGAACATGATAGTTAGTACACAGAGTCTAGCTTTGCATGCAGGTGTCTATGGTTCCAGTACTAGAATCTGCAATCTACTCTTACTTGGAAAAGCACTGTTAAAAGTAGTAATGTAATGATACAATACATGCATGTGTGACTGCATATAACCTGGGATACTTCCCAAGTATGAAACACATACAAAGAGAAAAGACTGTGGCACTACCCATGTATACTCAGGTGTTCCATACAGTATACTGATACCCGTTGCTACTGTAATGACAGCACATAGAAGCATGTTATGTACATGTAATTAAATACACTAATTAAAGATGTCATTAGCCTGCTATTTCATCAGACATGAATGTGATGGTTACCAGGACTTAGCTATGCTTAGCAGGTATAAGTGTTACTTAAATGTAAATGCTAAGCAGATTTGCCCACTGGTAAGTGAAGCCTAAACGGTGTACGTGCCTTTTCGTTTAACCATATGTTAGCACTGCTTACCACCACGGAAAGCCATGCAATCTCACTTAAAGCTGCTCAAAACTGCCTTAATTACTCTGTATCCAACAGTCCTTGTTCTGCCTAGCAACAAAAAAAAAGCCCTTGAACCCAGAACCCTGTACACTATAGTCACAGCAGTTGACCACTAAGCCATTCGACCTGTGAAGATGTCTGTTGTTTTTCAAATATATCATTCAGCATACATACCGAATAGTAGTGAACTGCTCTACTACTACAATTGTTTAGTACTTGTAAGTGAAAAAGATGTTGAATCAGTCATGTTCTTATATGTAAATATACACATAGATTAATATGGTGGGATACATCTGAGAAGGTATAACACTCATGTTTACACATAAAAGGATATAGATATATGTTTATACGTATGATATATATATATATATATATATATATATATATATATATATATATATATATATATATATATATATGGATATACATATTCATACACACAGACACACACACACACACACACACACATATATATATATATATATATATATATATATATATATATATATATATATATATATATATATATCTCTGTGTGTGTGTGTGTGTGTATATATATATAACATAGGCCCATGACATGTAGTGGAGTCATACTTCGGCACAATAACTCTCAACCTGTTACTGCAAGGGAACATAATGTATGTATTGCAGTTATAAATGTAGAATGTTGCTACAGTGACAGGGGTTGTGTCAACATACATGTTGTAAAGGAAGGCTCTTCTGAAACTGACATGTATGCCATCAGTTACTGACAGACATCATAAAATCATCATAGTGAAGTACCACACAAATCACAGTAATGATTGTATGGAATACAAAAGCAATATGAGCAATAAATATGGACAGTCTGACACAATCTGGTCAGTCAGGAGGTATACACAGAATGACTTAGTGCAAGAAATATGGAGCAGGCCTGACAAAGGGGATGTTTTGAGGCATGAAATGGAGATATATCAGAAATAATGGACTAGATAAGCTCACACAGTTGATGCATCCACACCCTCCTGTCTGTCCTAACACATATTAACTGGAGGAGCAGAGATCCCAAGCCACATGCTTCACAATAGTGACATACATCTTCACGCCAGTCAACTGCTTTGTCAGAAATACACAACACGTATGGTGGCCAGGCAACAGTACGTCTGACAAATATCTGGACATAACATCGCACTACTATAAATACACTGCACTGCTAGGCATGTCACCAAGCACTGTCTACACTACAGGCAGACTGCCACAACACTAACCCAATTTACCTATGGGGGAATACACATGTAATTGCAAATATAGCAGGCACTACAAGCGTGTAACAGCATGGAGTAACAGACACCAGTGTAAAAGTGCATACCCACAACCGATCTCAACACAGTCACAGTCACATAATGGTAAGCCTAAGTAATAGTACAGTCCATGGCCTGTGTGAACAAAAGTCATCATTATGTTTGTCACTTACACACTAACTCTACATATACTGGCCCAATTCACAGTGTAGTCTGATGCCTGACTGTGGTATGTGGCCTGTTTCAGTCTGGCCCTACAAACATATAGACTAATAGGGTATCAGAAACTGGAGCAGCATGCACTGTCAGATAGAACAGAACCAAGAACACTGATATTTACCCCAGTCTGTACACAGGCCAAATAAGATGATCACAATACACTGCTACATAATACAGACACTCTGTCAACTATCACCATAAGTACACAGACCTCACTACTGTACAGACTACCACAGAATATCCAAGTTTTGTCCTCAACTATTAGGCCTCCTATACATTACATGTCTGGCAGTTTGATATATCACTGGCTTGATATCATGAATGATGTCATTAAATAATGGTATTCTGTACATATCCACCTCTCACTGCATTGCATATGAACAAAGGGTGACAGACTTGGAGGACAGAGGCACAAACACAGGGCCAGTATTGACATATTGCAGTTATAAACTGAGAACATTGCTGGTGTAACAGGGTTTGTTGTGACATATCTCTTCTGAGGGATATGAAGTCAGTAGCACACATGGATGTTACCATTTCCTGAGTACAATAATCAGAGTATGCTACTGTATTTATGAAGACAGAAAATATGAGTAACACACCAAATCACAGGCAATAAACTCTGTCCAGTCTGCAGATAGCCCTACAGGTGAGAGTTTTCTCAACCACATAACACTGTCATGCTAGACTTTAAATCATGCAGAACAGCCATCTCCACACAAACCCTGTTTAACCAACATTACTTCAAATGTAGAACAGCAACACTTACATTCTGTCCCCTTGTCTGGAACATTCCCCTCCAGTTTTTTTGGCCTGTCTCCACAGTGTTTGTTATAAGAGGTATTTCCAACTACTTATGTGATGCTGTTTGTCAAACACCCTCATGAAGTCCTGCTCACAGTGAGGGAGAAGGGCCACCACCGACTTGCACTGCTTACTTATAGGGATGTATTTCCATGCAATTGGCTATAGGAATGATACCACAGGTGTTCCACATGCAAATAGCAAGTGGAGGACTCCAATTCATGCACAGGCCATCAGCTGATCATGAGCATTACCTACCAAAGTCAAGCTTCTGCCTATGCAAAACAAATGCATTTTTTCACGTCTAGCAGAGAGGGGGTAAGAGAGAGAGAGAGAAAAAGAGAGAGACAGAGGGAAAGAAAGAAAGGAAGAGAGAAAGAGCCAAGCGTGTTTGTGTATGATCTGTGGGTAGAGACAGGTCTCTTAGTATTATAATGGTTGCCTATATATAAATGTATGACTGTGTATTGTCTACAACAACCTCTATGGTGTTTGACAACTGTTGGTCTTGTAATGTGACATTGGAACATATGGGTCCTCAATATGAAAATGTAGCAAAACCCACCCAGTAATGGATCCTGTTATTTACACAATCACACTAATACCCACAACGGATACTGACGACCCCCCCCCCCCACACACACACACACACATGCCAGTACTGAGTTTCAAACCCTACCTTGCTATGTATTGGTACTATAGTGTTACACAATTATCGCACGCGCCACGGTGGTTATATGTTGGAAAGCTGTCCAAAGGTATCTTTGAAGGTGAGTGACATCAGCTGCAGTGCTAAAGAAGGAGTGGGGGAAGTGTGAATGACCACAAAAGCAGGTGTCAACAAAGACACACACACAAACACACACATTTTCACAGTAGGACCAGGATTAGAACTCCTAGCTCACTAGTTTGCTACACTATGGTATTACACAGTTATTGCAAACACCATGGCAGTTATATGTGGGAGAGGTGTCCAAAGGTATCTTTGAAGGTGAGTGACATCAGCTGCAGTGCTAAAGGAGGTGTGAGGGAAGTGCAGTAAGTGTAAATAACCACAAAAGCAAGTGTCAACATAGACTCATATACTCTTATACACAAACACACCCACATTTTCAGAGTTGCAAGGACCAGAATTAAAACTCCTACCTAACTAGTTTGCTACACTATGGTATTGCACAGTTATCACAAGCATCATGACAGTTATATATGGGAGAGCTGTCCAAACGTTTCTTTGAAGGTGAGTGACATCAGCTGAAGTGCTAAAGGAGAGGTGAGGGAAGTGCTGTAAGTGTGAATGACCACAAAAGCAGGTGTCAACATAGACTCATACATTCTTACACACAAAAACACCCACATTTTCACAGTTGTCAGGACCAGGATTAGAATTCCTACCTAACTAGTTTGTTACACTAGGGTATGACACAGTTATCACAAGTGCCACGGCAGTTATATGTTAAAGAGCTGTCCAAAGGTATCTTTGAAGGTGAGTGACATCAGCTGCAGTGCTAAAGGATGGGTGAGGGAAGTGCAGTAAGTGTGAATGACCACAAAAGCAGATGTCAACATAGACTCACACACTCTCACACACATTTTCACAGTTGCCCGGACCAGAATTAGGACTCCTACCTAACTAGTTTGCTATACTAAAGCATTATGCAGTTATTACAAGTGCCACAGCAGTTATATGTTGGAGATCTGTTCAAAGGTATCCTTGAAGGTGAGTGACATCAGCTGCAGTGTTAAAGGAGGGGTGAGGGAAGTGCTGTAAGTGTGAATGACTACAAAAGCAGGTCCAAACAAAGACTCACACACAAACACATATATTTTCACAGTTGCTAGGATCAGGATTAGAAGTCCTACCTAATTAGTTTCCTACACTATGGCATTGCGCAATCGCATGTGCCACAGCAATTATATGTTGGAGATCTGCCCAAAGTTATCTTTGAAAGTGAGTGACATCAGCTGCAGTCCTAAAGCAGGGGTGAGAGAAGTGCAGTAAGTGTGAATGACCACAAAAGCAGGTGTCACCATAGACTCACATACTCTCACAGTTGTCAGGATCAGGATTAGAACTCCTACCTGACTTGTTTGCTATACTATGGTATTACACAGTTATTGCAAGCACCACAGAGCTTATAAGATTGAGATTTGGCCAAAAGGTATTGCAAGGTGACTGACATCAGCAGGAGTGGTAACATGGGCAATGGGAAGTGCAGTGTGTGAATGGGCCATAAATCATTCCTCTGGAAACACACACACACACACACACACACACACACACACACACACACACACACACACACACACACACACACACACACACACACACACACACACACACACACACACACACACACACACACACACACACACACACACACACACACACACACACACACACACACACTCATTCACACACAACTTTACATTTGCCAGGACTGAGTATACAAATGCTACATGAATACTGGTTTTGCTATTGTGTTACACAGTTATCACAAGCACCACATACACTATAGGGCTGATGGCAACCAAAAGGAATGTCTACAGTGATTGATATCTGCACATCATGCGATATTGGCCAATTGGATGTGTAGTGGGTGGGACAGGCCTTATAATGTAATTTTATCTGTCACTGTCTGTCTCTCTCTTTCCCACATTTCTGTGTGTGTATGTTTGACATAATATAGTGTGTTGGCATTGGATATGTCCGACTATTCCTATCCAATGTGTGTGTGAAGCATAAATGGTGTATAATTTGGCATGTGTGCACAGACATTTGCAAATGACAGATATGTATAGTCCACTGTGTTGTCAGACATGGGCTTCATTTTTCTAAGTGTAGGAGCATGGCCAGTATGACCTTCTGTATTGAATGTCTGAATCCATTCCACGTAGGGTTGTACTCCAGTCCAGGGTTTGGTGTTCTCAACCTACAGATAGCAACTTGTTTCTGCAGGATATCTGTAGATAGGTTGACAATATGGTGTCACAATGGGCGACAGATAGGGGGGTACTGTAACTATTGCTGTCTGTGCTACTTGTGTTACATGGTTGGTGTTAGCAGAGATATTCAGATATATGTACTGTTTTACACTGTGATGTATTATGTCACCAACTACTGACAGATATAATTATTTGCTCACAGTTATTTACTAGGAAATACAAGATGAACGAAGCTGAGTCCAGTATTGTGGTCCACAGTCTACACATTCTTGCACACTCCTGCCATTCTGGAGGGGTAGCTACAGACACTTGCTGATGGGTCTCTGTAAACAGTCCAGCACCTAGGTAGTATGATGGCTGAGGATCCCCTTGCTGTACATATATCAACTTAACAGAATGGCCATATCCTGCTGTGGCGATACATCTCAGCTGTACAGATTCACCCAGGTTACCCAGAGGCAGGGGTCAAATATCTGGTCAGTTCCCCTTCACATTGTGGTTTACGAGCAGGTTTGTAGCCACCCATTACTGGGTTTGCAGGCAGGGGTAGTATGTGCACACATCAGAGTTTTAGACTTCACACACTCCATGACGTCCATGCATCTACACCCACCCCAATCTGATTTTCTATCCTCGTTCTAACATTATGAAACAATATCTGGGAAGTATCCTTATATTTCGCCCTTCATCCCAGCAGTATTTATGGATTGGCCCCCAGTTCATACAGTAGGACATGGGGGACATGCCACTGAGATTTGTCAATATGGCCTTGCATTTATGTTCTATTGACTGTGTTAGTTTGTTATTTGGGACTCCATGAGATACCATACATTGACACTATGGGTGAGGCACAGGCCTTTGACAGAGGACTCTAGGCCATCTGTAGCAGGCCAGTGCATTCTGTCACTCCTACATTCCCAGGCTGCAAACCAGTGGATTCCCCTGGGGTGACAGGGTAAGTGTTTGAGGTGTTAATGGCAATAGTTCCTGTACATATTGACCCATTGGTCCAGATGCACGCAGGGTGCTGCTTACAGCTAGGGACACACCTGCATAAGACACCTCTTCAGCATGCTGCATTCTGTGGGTATTCCCATACAGAAGTGGGGTCATACTGTACTCATTCCCAACAGCAAGGATATGACATGTGATAAACCTGTGGGTGATGGTGGGGTGAGCTGAGTGCATTTGTGGAAGCTACATGCAGCTGACTCACAGATATACCTGGGACATTCCCCTTATACTGCCTTGTGCAGGGACAAAGGCAGTCTCTCATTACTTCATAACTGTGCCTTTTGTGGTCTGCCAGTGATTGTCCAGACTACATCAGTATTCCATACTACATAGACAACTAATGTGCTGCTATCCTGTATGTACAATTCCAAAGGTGTGTGCAGTTGACAATTACATTTTATGTTCTCTGTCTAGGGTACGTCCACCTGTGCACTGTGTGTATGTATGGGCCCACATTCATGGCATGTCCATCATTCAGACAGTGACAGATATTGACATCTGGACAGTGAGTATGGACAACTGCTGACATGGGTATTGCTGAGAAGCATTGTAGTTGGCACTGCAGTTGTCAGAACATGGCCCTGTCATCCACAGTGCTGCCCATAGGCCACCACGACACAGCCCTCCATGGCTGCAAGCTGACCACTTCCACACAATATTGAACATATGACAAACTAACACATGGACCCCTGCATATTGTACACATGCAACAATCTGTCCTGTAGATTGGGCCAGCTCGGGTAATCTGTGCTCCACTGTTATTACACCCCACACTTACATATTACTGCATTTCTGCATGGGAATGTGGGGGGGGGGCACACCTGATGATTTAAAACATTTGCTATGACTGTGCTAGTATTTCAGGTACACTGTTGGCTTCCATTTCATTTTGTATTCTGACCTATCATGAAGACTGGAGACATATCAGTACTATACAGATCTTAGGTTTTATTGACCTACATTTCAGTTTCAGACTTCTTACCCTTCAGAACTGACATACAACTGCCAGACCTGTTGTAGTCTGTCGGTGTAGGTCTGGAGGGGGGCTGTTAACCATTGCCACCAATTGGAGGCCTTAGACCAGCCTTTTTTGTGGTCATCTGCACCTGTCCTGCTGACTGAGGCTGGTGGTAGGTATGTGAGCCACACTGACAAGCATGTGTGTGTCCTACAGACACACATTTGGCCCATCACATGTACTGCAGTGGGATTTGTCACCTTGTCTAGTACTGCCTAGTATGTTGACAGCAGTATTTGTTATGGATTTCATGCTCCCCATATAGTGTCCACTATCTGCTGCCATCCCATTCATCCACCCGATTCCCTTGCATGCTCTCATCCATACCATAGATACAACTATCAGAACATACTACTCCATTTGGCAATTGGTAGGAAGACTGACTTACCTTGTGGCTGTGCCAGTACTGAGGATGGTGCTGGAGGGCTGACTAAGTCAGATGCACATAGTACACTCCCTATACATGGCAAAGTACAGGTAGTGTCATGTTTGGCATCCCTTTTACTGTATGTGCAAGTCAGAGAGAGGTGTCATTCCCTGGGTCCCTACTGTGTCAGTGTATGTGCTATGCATTTTCTCTTTGCCAAGGCCTGGGCATACTGGGCACACCTCTTTCTGTATATATGGGCAGGCTCAGGTACTTCCTCCTCTGAGTCACTCTGTGCCTGTGATGGGCTTGGCAATGGTAGGGGGCTGTGTGGCCTTGCCCCGTGCTGTTCCTGCTGCAGATGTTTCCACAGGATCATATTGTGTAGCATGGCACATACTATGAACATTTATGTACATGTAGCTGTAGAGTACTGCAAGGCTCCACCAGATATGTCCAGGCAGCAGAACCGTGACTTGAGCATCCCAAATACATTCTCTATTTTGATTCTGGTTTGTGCGTGTGCCTCATTATGGAGTTCTTGTTCATGTGCGTGTGCATTTCTGAGGGGTGTCATCAGCCACGGCTCCAGTGCATAACCAGCACCCCCTACTAGGTGGCCATATGGGATGTCCCCACTGGCAAATGACTAGTACAGCTGTGTCATATGCCAGATGTGGGAGTCGTGATAGCTTCCAGGGCTGCCAACACACACATATTCAAGATGATGCCTTGGGCATCACACACTACCTGGGAGTTGATGGAGGGGAAGCCCTTGCAGTTTATGTAGACCCTACCCCACTTTCCAGGTGGTCCTTTGATGTGTATGTGCGTGCAGTCTATAGCACCCACTACCTCAGGGTATTCTGCTATTTGGTGGAAGAGACGCATATTGCTGGTCAACTCCTCACGGGTGTTGAGGAAATATATGTGCTCACCGGCATGTGCTGACATGGCATCCAGGAACTGGTGGAGTACCCTGGATGCTGATACCTGTGAGGTCCCCATGATATCCCCAGTTGGCCTTTGGAAGGTACCTGTCGCTAGTATTCTTAGGCCTACACATACCTTGGTATCCACTGGGATGGGTTCCCCACTGTTGGTTCTGTGTGTGAGGTGTGGCCGGCATAGCTCAGCAATTTGCTGTAGAATGCCCTGTCCACCCTATAGCACTTCACTATCTCCAGCTCATGTATCCCCTGGTAGGTTACCCTGGGTCTGTACACTCTTTTTCTTATCCTCACTATGAGTTGGTCATCAGCATTCACATCCTCACCACCCTCAGCCTCTTGCCTATTGATGTATGAGAGTGACAGCAGCCCGTAACATTTTGTTAGTTTTGTCAGGTAAAATTTCCTCATCTGTTTACACTTGTGGTGTAAAGTTGGTGTGAAAAACCAGACTGGAAGGTGTTTACATAGTTTATAGTAGTGTGCTAGGCTGTTCTATGTGTAACAGGCTGATTCTCATGCATTTCACCTGCCAGCTATGCTAGTTTTCCTTGATTGCCTTCCTACTGCTGTTTTCCCTTCCCGTTGGCTTCCCGTTTAAGCCCAGAGGTGAGCTGCACAAACCCAGTGCTCAGAAGTGAACAGAGCTGCTATTTCCTGTTTTGTTTTTTTTAAAACCCAGTGCGTGGCACGCACACCTGTGTAGGCTATGTACACAGTGCTCAGGAACATCTGACACACCCCTTTCCTTAGCTGCACTTAGCTAAGGGCAAACCCTAGCCACAGAGCTCCAATGAGCTTACAGCAAGCATGACACACCCCCTTATGAAGTCATTCACTCTTAGACTTGCACTGTTGTATTGCGGCACCTACACGCATACCGCTGCCCTATGCTTAAATGTCCGAAATCAGCCAGAAAGAAATAAAAGTTATTTTTTTATAATTTTGCAACTATTTATCATGCCAATGGCCATATATTTGATCACTGGCATGCCTACTCCATTGAATATATGCTTTTTTTGGAGCTGTCATGCCTCCGTTTTGTAATTTGCAGAAATGTATTCCGTTAGTAACGCAATACATTTCTGCAAGTTACACTATTCCTGCACAGATGCCTGCCTGCTTCCTGGATCACCAATTCACCTCATTTGCATGGTTATTACCTGCAAATGGGGTAATTAGCATATAGCAGTGGTGTCCGTGCAGGAATAGTGTAGGAGCGCTCGTGCACATCCCAGGAGTTCGTTACTGGATTGCTCTTTGGCCATATTACATGCAGCAGTTCTTGCATTATTCCTGAACACCATGCAGAGCTTACTGAATCCTGGGGTTTGATTTACTAAATTTTTCCTTAAGCATCTCCAGGCTCTTCAGGGAGGAGCCGGATGGGTTGCTGGTATGGTCAGCTCATTGAGTAATCAACTGTTTCCCAGGGATGGACTAATTAATGTATGTCCCAAAGAGTTTTGTCATATGTGGTGTCCAGGCTAGACTTCCCCCAAGTCAACCAACTAACTCTGATGCTGTCCTCATCTAAGTGGTAAACCATTCAATAAGTACATCTTCTCAAGCCAGTTCATTCTTGCTTAGCTTTATGGCTTGGCTTAACCAGACATTGACCACATAACTTTCTATACTTGGAAGATCCTGTAGATCAGAGTGTCTACTGTAACTTTAAGAAGCATTTCAAGGTGAGGACATGTCCGTATAAATAGAGAGCACATGCAGGTAGCAGTGCCATTTTGAGTGAACAGCCAGACTGTTAACATGTATGAGTGCAGTAGTCAGTCTGTTTATAAGTTTATTTAAGTTTAAGTTATAAAGCCTCAGTCCTGATGTGTTTGTATGTAATAAAGCTGATTGAATCAAACCCACAACCATTCATCTGTTTTATCCTGACTGGATGAGAGACATGGTGTCAGAAGTGGCATGTCTGAACGACATGGTGTTAGAAGTGGGATGCCTGAATGACACGGTTTTGGAACAGGAATGTTTGAGCAACAAGGAACCAGAAAGCAGCTAGAAGTCGAACCATGAGGTGCACAGTTAGAAATTAAGGTATATAGAGAAATAACTCATCCTAACCTGCTCAAATGATTGAAAAAAGATCAGAAATTATTTTCAGTTAATTAAAGTTGCATAAATGATTTGTTTTGTAAAGAAAATGATATGAATCAAATGCAAAGCACAAAATACATTATTAATCAAACAAAATGCACAAAGCACATTATTGATAAGCGAAATGTTCAAAATCATGATATTTGAGAGAATTATTTGAAATACTTATGAGAGCATTCAGAATTACTTCTGATTTGCATAACGAGCATGTTAAAAGTAAAATGAGCACAAAAAAGTAAAACAAGCATGATAAAAGTCGAACAAGCATAACAAGTACAATAAAAGGGCAAAATGAGCATGGAAAAGGAACACAACTGCATTTTTTTTTAGTAAACGACCACGTTACTTGATATGAGCTACTATTTTGCATAAACTAAAGCCATTCAAAGTATAACTAGAGTTGTTTGAAGTATCAGAGTGTGCAAAGTATTTGCAGTGTGTGCTTTATTACAGCACAATTATTTTGGAGTTCACTGTGTGCAAAGTACAGTTATTTCGCAAAGTCCAGTCTTTTTAGAGTGCTTATGCTTCTTACACTGTAGAGAGTTATTTCACAAAATACAGCCATTTCGAGAAGTTTCTTGTGGTGTGTACAGTTCATTTGCAAAATGCAATAATTTTGAACTGTTTCTTACACTGATGAGTGGTTTCACAAAGTACAATGATTTCAAAATGTTCTTGTCCTACAAAGGCTTATTAAACAAAGTGCAGTTATTTTAGTCTATTGTGCTATTGAGAATAATTACAAGTTTATGGTATAAATTTCTGATGTGTGTGTGTATGTTTGTACATAATTCCAAGGGTCTTTATTACTGTGTGTTGGCATGGCAGATGCATTTTGTAGACCCAGTCCACTTGTGTTTCATCATAATACTGAAGAGAATTGGAGAGTATTTGAGCAGAAATACAATATTTTCATGCAAGCAGCTTTTTCTGACAAAGATGCACGTATGAGGGCATTTATTCTGTTTAATCTGGTGGGGTCAGAAGCCATTGAAAGAGAGCATTCATTTGTGTATGCACCAGCAGTATATGCAAGAGAATGGGAATACCTTCATATTGTTGTACAACCTGAATCAAGGGAGGACCCTGAGTGCTCGAAATGTAAATTTGGAGAAATATGTAACCCCCAGATGAATGTTACATTGGAGAGACACTTATTTTATACAAGAGACCAAAAAGCCAGGAGAAACTTTTGTAGCTTATATTACGGACTTGAGAAGCAAAGCAAAAACATGCAGATTTGGTGATTTCAACGATAAGTTGATAAAGGACAGGCTTGTGTGTAGTGTTAATAATGCTGCAGTGAGAAAGATTTTGCTTTGAGATAGTGATTTAATGTTGAGCAAAGCCATAGAGATTTGTCAGATACACGAGCATATAGAAAGGCCCACAAATATGCTTGCAAGTAATAAGAGCATTGCTTCAGCAGCTAGAACTAACCTAGACAGCATGCAGCACACGGCTAACAGAAACAGGCCTAAGCACATGGCAGCTGCAGCCCCTGCAGGACTTCCAGGGAGAGCCTGTACCTTTCCAGCAAGTTCTAAGAGTAGCTCAGTAAAACAGACATGCTCAGTGCTGCACAAGGGTGAGTCAGCAAAACCAAAGTCACATCTCATTGTTAACTGTCATAATCGTGGTGCCAGTCATGAGTCCAGAAGAAAAAAAGTGCTTATTATATGGTCAGCCATCCCACAAGTGTAAGAAATGGAACCACTTTCAAAAGCTTTGTAAATCAAGCAAGCCTCATTCATTTAATTAAGAAAGGCCACTCAAAAAGGCAAGTTGATTATATAGAAAGCTGCAGTTCTACTTTCTGTCTAGCTGTATCAGTGGTTGGTGAAAAGGTTAATGCAGTAGATTTGTTAGCAAAAAACTAACTGTACTGTACTAATTAATGGTAAACCCACAGAGCTCCTTATGGATACTGGTTCAAAATACAATGTTATGTCAGCAGAAACATTTGCTAGAGTAAAAGCTGATGAGCAACTTAATTTGGCCAATTGTGTGAAGCTTGTTGCTTATGGAGGTGAAGAGATTCAAACTGAGGGCTTAATTGTGCTTTCATGCTTATCAGCTGGAAACAGTTATAGATTGCAATTTTTTGTAGTCAAAAGACCTGTGCATTCATTATTAGGTCTCAGAGACAGTTTAAAAATGAAACTGCTTTCTTTTACCAATGAAGTCCATCATGTAAGTACATGACCTAGTTCCAGTTTAACCAATGCTATTTTCACAGAGTGTGTTGATATTTTCAAAGACAAGCTAGGTAAACTTCCAGTTGTGTACTTCATGAAATTAGACCCACAGGTCAGTCCAGTGGTCAGACCAGTGAGAAGAGTTCCAATAACTATGCAGGGCAGAGTCAAAGTCTAGTTAGATAAAATGGTGCAGCAAGATGTGATTTGTCCGGTTACAGAACCAACCAAATGGGTGTCTACCATGGTAATTGCTCATAAGAAAAGCTCAGATGAAACCAGAATATGTATTAAACCAAGAGACGTAAACAAAGCATTAAAGAGACTTCACTTTCCTATGCATACAGTCAAGGAAATTGCTACCTTCATGCCAAATGCCACAGTTTTTTCTGTCTTAGATGCAACGAGTTCATTTTGCCAAGTAGTGCTTGATCGCAAGTCTTCACTACTGACTACATTCAGTATGTCATTTGGTAAATACAGATTTCTCAGAATGCCTTTTGAAATAAATTCTGCCAGTGAAGTCTTTCAGCGTGCAATGGAGCAAAATTTTCAGGCTATCGGTGTGCTATAATAGATGTTTTATTAGTTGGAAGCAATGGTGAAGCGGAGCATGACAGAAATCTCAAGAAAGTTCTGGAAAGAGCACATGAAATGAATCTAAACCTGAAGCCTCTAAATTCAGGCTACCAGAAGTTACTTGTGTTGGTCATTTATTTACCAGTTAAGGCTTATGACCAGATCCTTCCAAACAGCCATTCCTGAGATGCCAGCTCCAGACAATGTCCAAGACTTACAGAATTTTCTTGGTATGGTTAACTATTTTTGGCAAGTTTATACCAGGCTTCAGTGAATTATCAGTGCATTTAAGAGAGCTGACATGCAAAATGTTATCTGGTCATGTTTGAAACAACACCATAGAGCATTTGATGATCTGAAACAGAAAATTGCCAGTCCACCTACGTTAAGATACTATGATGCCCACAAACCAGTAATTCTTTCCTGTGATGCTTCAAAGTTTGGTCTTGGTGCAGTTCTTCTTCAGGACAGAAGACCAGTAGCCTATGCATCTAGAACTCTTACCCAAACTGAGATACAGTATGCTCAGATTGAAAAGGAACTTTTGGCAACTGTGTTCACATGTTCGAAGTTCCATGATTATATTTATGGTCAAGCTATCCAGACTGAGATTGATCATCAACCTCTAGTCATTATTTTAAAGAAGCCTATGCATACAGCTCCAGCAAGACTACAAACAATGATGCTCAGATTACAAAAGTACAACTTCAAAATGGTCTATACAAAAGGCAAACTTCTTTATCTGGCTGATACTTTATCCAAATTGCCCAGAAATACCATAGAAAAGCTTGATTTAGAGAATTTTGACTTCGATGTCATGGAGGTGCTTAATTTTTCTACCACAAGACTTGATGAGCTAAGAGATCATATAAAGAATGATCCAATTTTGCAAAAGCTCAACCACTTCATCAATGTTGGATGGCCGTCAAAGAAATCTTGTGTACCAACAGAGATGCAACCTTATTTTCCTTACAGAGATGAGATGTTGATGGAAGAAGATATCATTTTCAAAGGTCCTGAAATTGTTGTTGCTGTTTCCTTACAAGATGAGTACAACCAGATTTTGCATTGTGGTCACCCAGGTTTCAAAGCTACCAAAAGAAGGGTGAGAAGACTAGTATTTTGGACTTCTCTCTCAAAAGATATTGATAAAGCACTTTCATCTTGTTCAGTATGCAATAGTACTAAACCGCATTTGCAAAAAGAGCCACTTCAGCTAAACCAGATTTCTGAACTACCTTGGTCAACAGTAGCCATTGACATATTTGAATGGAACAATCAACATTACTTAGTGTTGGTAGACTCTTATTTGAATTGGTTAGAGATTGATCTGCTACCTAACCTAATGTCCAGTGCTGTAATTACTAAGCTGAAATGTCATTTCTCAGTGCATGGTAGTCCACACAAAATTATTTCTGACAACAGTGCCCAGTTTATCAGCTATTTCAGAAATTTGCAAAAGAGTGGGATTTTATCCATGTTACCAGTAGTCCTGAGTACCTACAGTCAAACGGCCTAGCTGAATGTGCAGTACAAAGTGTAAAGCAATTATTCGAGAGGTCAAAGTGTGACAATACCAATGTTTTCTTGAATTTGCTTAATCTCATAAATATACTCCGTGACAATTTACTTGGCTCAGCTGCTTAGAGACTTCTATCTAGGCAAACCAGAACAACCTTGCCTATCAGTTGTAGTTTGTTGGTGCCTAATGAAAAAAACACCAGAGCAATCAAAGCCCAACTATTCAAAAAGCATTCATTCCAGAAGTCCAACTATAATAAAATGAGCAGATTTCTTCATCCATTGAAAGAAAGAGAGATAGTGAGGATGCAAATGAAAGGTTTTGATTGAATTGGTCAAGTGAGAGGTGTATGTGCCAAGCTGAGATCTTACTTAGCAGAATCTCAGGGTATAGAATACAGAAGAAATCACAGGTATCTTCTTCCGGTGTCTGAATTAATATTGCAGCATTGTACCTGTGATATGGACTCTAGGACTGAGAGCATTCCAGACGATGCTCGTGTTGAAGGACATGTCTCAGTGCAAATTCCCATTCCCGATGATGTCTCAGATGTCCCTGGAGTGGAACATTCATTAAAGACAGTCCCTGTTGCTAAACCCAGTGCTAATTTTTATGTCACATAATCAGCTTGTATTTCCAGACCTAGTGTAAAATGCACAGCAACCTGGACATGATTGTTTCACTTGTAATTAGTTCTGTATAACCGCATGTCAAATGATTATTTCTGTACAATTGCATGTCAATGATTATTGCCATTATTACTGTGCATTATTTATTTCTCAAAGAGGGAGGATGTAGATCAGAGTGTGTGTTGTGACTTTAAGAAGCATTTCAAAGTGAGGGCATGTGCGTATAAAGAGAGAGCATGTGCAAGCAGCAGTGCCATTTTAAGTGAACAGCCAGAGTGTTAACATGTGCAGTAGTCAGTCTGTTTATAAGTTTATTTAAGTTTAAGTTAGTAAGCCTCAATCCTGATGTGTTTGTATATAATAAAGCTGCTTGAATTGAACCCCCGACTGTTCATCTGTTTTATCCTGACCAGACGAGCTACAGATGCCAGCCCCTGTAGAATCATGGTATGTAAGCAACAGAGGGGGGAAAGCCTGCAGTCTGTACCTCCTAGTATAGCATTGTTTGTAAGACTGTGAATTTCCATTAAACATGGGTGGTGTAGGGATATTCTTAATCAGATAAAGAACATGAGGCATAATCATCACCTGGGCTGCCTATACTCTCCCAAAATGTTGGTAAACTTCAGCAACTTAGGCATAATGCCAACTGGCTTCTTATTCAAGACTTTCAAATTTTGCTCTCCATTAAGGGTGAATGTCCTGCACAGGAGGATATCTAGGTACTTAACAAAAGTTACCAAGGGGATTCCTTGGTTATCCAGATTATAATCTGTAACACTACACTTTGTTACCATCAACTTGCTGATATTATATTCAAGGCTTGATGGTTTACTAAACTGGTTTAATACACCTAGCAACTTAGATAAAACTTTGGAAGATTGCCACTCAGTAAAATACAATCATTCACAAATAGCAAGAACTTGCTCACTGTACCATCGCACAGTTTCTTGGACTGTAGCACCAGTCTAATCTGGTATACTAATTCCTCCATAACCAGAAGAAAGAGAGTTGGAGATAGGGAACAACCATTAACCAAAATCTTAAAATGGGGATCCTGGTACAAACTGCTAATCCAGACAGTAAACGTTTTCCCACACTGGTGAGTCTCAAGTTCTTGAAACAGAAGCACCCATTCTACAGTGCTGAATGCTTTTTGATGTTGTAAAGCAACATCCCCTCCATCATTTTTTTTCCCATTAACTGACACTTAGAAATTTGCAACCTCCCGCCAGGCATGTGATACATTGTTGAAAGCCATATTTCCTGGACCTTACTATAAGTGATGGGATAGGGTCTGACTTGTTAGCTCATTTTTAGATAGAGTTTTTGTATCAGAAGTCACTAGGCAGATTAGTCAAAAGTCTCTTGGTGTTAAACTGAGTCCCTTCACTTTGGAGATAAGTGCGATAACTGCTTGATTTTGATCCATGGACATACTTTGCTGCATCCCATATGCATTAGATACCTTAGTGAGAGCTGACCAAAGGGGAGGGTCTCCCCATTTTTAAAATTCATTGGGAAGTCTATTTAATCCAGGAGTTTCATTGTTCTTGAGCTGGTTGACTGCCTCACCAATGTCAGCTTGGGAAATTTACTTCTTCAGACTATGGGTACCTATTGGACTAAATTGGGACACTTGCACTCCCTTGAAATCACATGATTCTGACAAACACATGCCAGATGCCTATAAAGGAAGGAGTAAAAGGAATGAAGCACTTCACATTTAGACTCTACATCAGTTAACAGTGTTCCTGGGGTTGGAAAGAGCTTTTATATGGCCATTCTCAGAGCATGCTTTGTACTGAACCAAGTAATAACGTTAGGATTAGTCTGCCAGTAGAGCCACCAAAACTGACCCCTGCACAGGAGCTCCACTTCTGCCTTACATGTCTCCATCAACCATATTTCCAAGGAAAGGCCTTCCACCATATTTTTAAAGGCCTAATATTTCCCTCTCTGAAGGACATGTGTCTGGGCTTCTTTCAGTTCCACTTGCTTTAGCATTATGGCTGACTCTTTTTTCTTTAGATGTCATCTATCTTGAGCAGGTCACCTCTTATAGCAGCCTTGCACCCCTCTCATCATGTTTGATTAATAAAGGTATCAGTTACAGTATTCCTGGCTAAAGCATCCTTAACTATTGACTTAAATGAATATTTATCAGTGGGATTACTCCAGAGGTAATGAGCCCATCAACAATGTCTAACACATTGTGGGCATCTAGCTTCCTTGAGTGTCATGCAAATGGATGCATGGTTCGAGATACTAAAGTCTCAAATGTAAACTGACTCTACACTGCTCAATGTGTGTTAGGGAGAAAGGGTCAGATTAATCTTATTCTCCTGTTTAGTAAGCCCCCTAGAGTATGAGGGTATAATATCTCCTGGGTGCAATGCCTTCCACATAGCCACCCAATCATTCTTGGACATCCAACTGAGCACATGCTCTTGGCTCTTTTTCTGGTATTCTGCTTTATCATAAAACCTATCTTTAGCTTTGTCAAGAACCAAGTTAAATCTCCTGTAAGAATACTAAAGTGAGATGGATCAGTGGCCCTTTCTCAACTTAAAACGAAATCCTTGAAAAACTCACAATCAACATATTTAGGGGCATATATGTTACCTGTGACCCAGGGCTCATTGTTGACATTGCCCTTCCATATCAGCCTTCTACCATTACCACTGTAAATGATCTGGGTAGTCTCCACCAATGGTGATTTGTGGAACATTAGAACTATCCTTCTTTTGCCTCCTCCTGGCTTGTGATCTGCAATAAGGAGTGGAAGTCCCCTGACTAGAATTTATAGACGTTTCATCCCCTGAGCATAGTTTCCTGCAGGAAAACTGTCTGGGGCCCTCACGTTAAACTCTTTGCTGGATCCGTGCTCTTCTTATAGGTATGATCTACAACACAGTAATCTTAGACTAATTGATGCATCCTTCAAGAACAAACATATCCTAACTTGGTCCTCTCAAGAGGTTGCAGAACAGACCCCCCCCCCAAAACAGTCCTGAGCTTGGGTGTTAAAAACACCTACATCTAGATTAAGACGCCACTGATAGCTGAATGAGGCTAGGTGAGCACCAATAAGCCTGTCTCTCTCCCAGTCAGTACCATACAAATGGAGAAAAGAGTCAGTCAATCACCATAGTATAAGCTAAAGCTAGGGAACTCATATACTTTGGATAGATAGTTCGGGGATATGTAAAAAACACATGCTGTGGTGCCTATAAATAAACAGAGATTACCCCTGAAAGGAGACAGAGAATTGACCAGCAGTCCCATAGACAGCAGATGACAGCCACACTAATTCAATGATTAACCTTTCTACCATTAGAGAGAAAAGGGACCCAGCATCACACCATAGGTTTGAAAATACATAGTAACATAAAACAAAGGTTCTCACCCTGTATCAACATTCAGTTAAGTGACGAAAATAAAGAAATAGGGTTAAAAAGAACATTGTTCCTAACCTTAGCTATACATACTGTAAGTAGTATTCCAGAGATCTTTTCTACACAGCATTTAGTAGATGTCAGACCTGTCAATGTATACAAGAATTAGGAGAAAAACAGTTCCTAAACACAACATAAACAAACTAAAAACAGTTCAGTCCAATGTCACTTAGGAGCTGTAAGCGAAAGAAAAACAGGGTTAAAATGACAGCAATGTTCCCAGCCAATGGCTGATAAAGACCCTCCAAAACTCCCTCCTACACAACATTTGCAGGATAAAGACCTATAATGTAAACCAGAACTAAGAGAAATAAGTTCTCAACATAACATACAGAACAGCAGAGAATGAGTCAACTGCCTGCAGCACTACCATCCAGCCTGGCTGAGGCATCTGCAACCAGCATCTCTTGTCCACAGAATCAGAGAATCTAGAAAAAAATTATGAGCATGCCTTCTATTGGAAGAGCTGGATTTATTGCGAGAGGTACAGAATTTAAGCAACTTTCAAGAGCTCCTTGAGCTCTGCCTAGGCCATTTGTAGTGCTTCTCTCATTCAGGCCCATAGTCACCTGCATCCTGGTGTCCTTTCTGTTGAGTTGGTCCTGTTAGGTTTTCATTAAGTCCATCCTAACAGAAAGTGGAACGCTTTGCAATCAGATGTCGGGCTAGTCTGCACTGGTGACCCCTTGCTACAAGGAGAAGGATCATTACAGCTAGTAAGTTTGCAGGTAGTAGCATACCTCTGAACTGTACAGATTTTTGCAGAATGTCCAGATTTTTGTCTCATATTTTTGGTCCGTTTTTCATAAAATTGTGGTTTTCTGGCAAACTAGTGACAAATCATTAAAGACTAAAGTAAGAAAATAATGACAGACATTTTCAGCTTCAGACTTCATACCTTTCAGAAAATTCATGCTAATGCAAAACATGTTATTCTATCTACTTTCTAAGTTTGTAAGTGAAATATTTAAAAACTGTCCCTATTTTTCTGCATCTGTCCCACTTTTATGTATGGCTTTGTCCACATTTCTTGCTGTAAGAGGCTAAGAGGTATGGGTCGTAGACATGGGAAGTGTTTCACGAACAAACTTGTTTTTTTTGGTGGCTTAGATGCTTCGATAGAAGAACCAGACCGTGTTGTTTAGACCTCACTGGTTCCCAGTACATTTTCTTATCAGTCATGAGGGTCTCATCTTCTAGCCCCGCATTACCTCATTACTTCAATGATGATGATGATGTGTCATATCAGCCAAAACGTCTTCCTTACCTCCTGCGAGTGAAGCAAGATTGTCTCACCATTCCTAGAGACTGAAAGGGTAGCAGGGTAAGACAAAACCACTTGGAAACCTGCTCCCATCAGCTCTTTTTGAAAAGATAACTATTTGCCTTGCCACATACAAATACTGCGAGAAATCTCTTGCACAAAAAAATCTTCTGGCGGTTCAACTTAACACCTTTGCTCACACAACAGTACTGGATTACCCATTCAGCCACTCTTGCTAAAAGAATAGCCATAGACACATGTCTGGGATGGGTATTGTTCCTCTATTTAGGTTCTTCTTGATAAATCCTCTCAGTAACCATGTGCAAGTGACGTGGAAGGTGGATATCTTTCCACAGGAGATAATCACAAAAGGAGTAGAGTTCTGAATCTGGGATTGTAGCAGGACTACGTTTTATGTGCATGTTGCACCGCCTCAATCTATTTTCAAGATTGTCCTGCTTAACAACCTGTTCAGGTTAGTCTCGATGTAGCTGTGCAAGTTAATTCTTAGTGATATCAAATGATTTCTGCAATTCATGCACAGCCTTTTTTCAGTGGCTTTATGTTTGCTTGCAAAATCACTACCTTAGACTGCTGCAGCTGTGTAGAAACCACATGAATGGCCCCAACTTCCAAAGCTGTCACTGACAACCTGTCTAACAGAATAACTGAACAATCTTGTAACAATCTAGGAGTTCATCTTGAGTCACTATAGATTCTGCTATCTGGATCATGGTGTAAACACTGCTGGGTCTGCCTGATTGTAACTATTTCTGCAGGAAAACCACCTTGGATGGTGAGGAGATAAAGACTATGATTCCATCTTTCCTCAAGCCAGCCACACCCCCACTAATATTCAATATTTAATTTAGAGTGTTTACTTCTAAATAATCTTACACTATTTGTAATAGGTCTTTTTCTTTAAAAGCATTTCTGCTATTTTCATTTGCTTCACTTTGACTTGTATACATTGCTTACTAACAGTGCATGTTGGTGTTTATCTGCTTTGTAGACCAGAAACTCATGTAGCCTAGGTATACAACAATGAAAATAAGCACTATTATAAACTTTATGTTGAAGTTGAAGTTAAATTTATTTACTTATTTATTTTACATTTGTTGAATGGGGAAGTCCAGATGGGTACAAAGGACCCTTTCAACAGAGGCCAAGGGAGAAAAGCTCTAGTACAAGCAGTACAATCAAAATCTTTTAAGTTATATAATATCAACAATGCCAGGCAGAATAGGTTCATAGGTTCAGAGGTAGGTACTAGGCTATCGGCCCTGGGGGCTATACAAGCCCAGCCAAAAAGGTACCCTTGCTTTTGCCACCCAAGAAAATTATTTTCCTGTGCCACTGTCGAGCAGAGCCACAGAGGTGATCCCTGGGGTGAATTTCCTATTTCCCATCCAATCATCAAGCTTTTTCTTGAAGAGTGCTAATGAGGAGCTTTGTTTGATATAGATAGGTAGTTTGTTCCAGAGTATGGGAAGTCTCTGGGATAGGAATCTATCCCTCCGGCATATTCTGTTTAATGTGGTGACAAGGTTTAGGTCCCTAGAGAGTGTAGCTCGGAGGGATTGGGATTTCTTTAAGTGGAGCATGTCCAACAGCTCTGGGTTTGACATAGCTTTGTATGTTAGGCAGAGATCACCTCTGAGTAGGCGATATGTGACAGAGTAAAGCTGGAATTTTTTGAGACGGTTCATGGGGCATCTGTTTGAGGCCGGTAATCTTCTTTGTGAGGTATTTCTGTGGCCTTTCCAGTTGTTGTAGATGTCTTGTGAGGTACATACCAAAAGGGGCATTGTACTCTATAATGGGTCTAATGAGTGATGAGTAGAGGGGAACAATGACCTCTTTTTTTCTGGACGAGAAACCTTTTGTGATGAGGTGTGCCATGTAGAAGGATTTCCTGACTACTGTGGCGATGTGATTATCAAAGGGGAGACTACTGTTCACCTGTGTCCCAAGGTCTCTTATCATACTTTCAGTGTTAAGTATACTACCGCCTATGTTGTAGTTCATGGGTACAGAGTTTTTACCAAAGGGGATGACAGTGCACTTTTTGGCATTGAGCTTGAGGCCATGGCTTTGACACCAGGCATCTGTCTCAGTGAGGCCCTTTTGTAGGATGTCCACATCATTAGGAGTTTCGATTATGGCTACAAAGGATACAACTAAAATAAATTTTACAATGTCAGATTTGCTAAGATAGTAACTATACATACAGCAGTAAGGCTTATTACACTATATACTCTGTACAGATATAGCTGGATAAATAACTATGCAGTAGGATAGATGTCACTGAGTTATTTACAAGGGATGACTAGCAAAAGGTTGATTTAATTATGAGATATAAATGCAATGAGTGGTAAAAGAGTTAAGAGAGGCATAGGTAGAAGGTGGGGTGAGTGAAGACAGAGTGATAGTAACAGAGTAGAGGAGAGCACAGGAATAGTAGAAGAGGAGGAAGAAGGCAGAGATGTTATACTTATCCTTGCTATTAAATATTGAGTTCTGCTTGATATCCTGGCAATGGGAGAAGATCAATTCAAAACCAGGCAATTTATTTCACAGGACAGAGTATCTAACTAAGACTATTTCAACCACAGTGTGGGAGGTCAAGTGCTTTTTTTGACAAAGACACCATTATGTCTGCGATGTCAGACAGTGTCATCAACTCTGGTGATTATGGTAATGAGTTAACCCTGAAACCTTATTAGATGCTAATGCTAAGCTGTTTGTTCCACTACCAGCATCCTCTAAAAAAATAACACAACAAAGGACCTCTAGATGTGTCATCATTCCACTTAAATTCCAACATGAAACGTAATAATGGCACAAGACTGCACAGAATCACGCGTGGCTATATTTTCAGTCATGTAATTACCTATTAGGTATGCCCAAACTCCTATATAGGTAAGCAACCCATGCCAAATGATGTACTAACTCAATGTCCTATTAGCAATTAGTGACTTCTACAGGTGATGTAGTTATCTAAACGTTGCAATAATGACAATCAGAATTAGAATTTCTCCATTTGTACAGAACATAATTTTCTTCTTGAATTTATTTTAATTAACTGAAGCCACCTTCTTATAGCTTTTATGTATACATTGCCAAGTCTGGTTGAAATAGCATTGAGGTATACCTTGTAGAATAATCACTTTCCAGTAGACGTGAAGCAGGTTAGGTTATGACACTGATAATCTGGCTTCACTTATTGGACCCAGTACTGAAGAAGGTAACGAATGACAGATGATAGTCAGTGGCCATTGCTAGCCATTTTGTAAGACAGCCATTTTGGGGAAACTCACAGATGGTATGTTCTCTTTGCTGAAAAGGTATAGACTTGGGGACACAGTCCAAGTCAAGGAGTGTATTCTGTTCCTTTGGTTTTCAGGAGTGGTAAAACAAAACCTTTTGTTTTAGAACACATTCATAGACTAGTAGTAGGCTAACTGCTCTTGTCAGCCATTTTAAGCATAGCCAATTATCCCTTGTGAGGCTCAAACCCCATACCTGGGAATTGGAAAGCAAACACCTTAACCATTAGGCTACCCTCCCATCAGTATTTGAAATGTGTCCCTATTTTGGGGTTGTATTCCCCCATTATTGCCTTTGTTCTGTATTTTTGTGCTAAGAGGTTGAGAGCTATGGTAAGAAGTGAGAACTGAATTCACTAAATTATATGATAGCCATTTAAGTTTGTCTTCCTGTCTTTCAAGAAACTGCTTATTTAGCTTAGTGGTATGTTGCTCTGACTGTAGTGCACAGGGTTCTGGATTCAAGACTTGGAAGTAAAATGCATGGTAATAACAACATTTTATGCAAGCAACTTTCCAAAATTATACAAGCACTGTTTAAAATGTGTCCCTGGTTTTTGGCCTTTTGCCCCCCCATTGAAAATTAGTTCAATAAGCTGTGCAACTTGCCTATGGCTTACACTACTGTGATTCTGTATTTATATATTGTGTGTAGTAGACTGTTATGGAAATGTTCTGAATAGGGCAGTTTTGTCATTATTTGTGCATGCATTTTCCTTCATTGCCTACTGAAAAAATGTTCAAACAATAAATTTAAAATGCAGTTGTGTGTGGAAGTAAACCTTTATGATGGAAATGTTTTGAATAGGGCAGTTTTGTCATTATTGGTTAATGCATTTTTGTTTCATTGCCTACTGGAAAATGTTTAAACAATAAATTTAAAATGCGCTCTAACTTAAATCTAACAAGTGTGCTGTATTATACAAGGAATATAATTTAATACAATCAGGAAGGTGAATCAAGGAATGCATACATGTATGCATGGCCCTAAAAATGTGTTTGAAAACAGCCCAGAGGAAAGTGTGAAAGGTTCAAAATCAAGGGCAAATTTTAAGCTTTACTCTTGTTACCAAAGCAATGAATGAAGGTAAAACAGTTCATACCACATTACCTTGACCTGGCCAAGCCTTTTGACACAATCCCCTACTCAGGTGTAGTACAAAAGATGAATAATGTAGGAGCAAACACTTACATGACCAGCTGCATTGCCAACTTGGCTCACAGGATGCAGGAGATCAAAACAGGGGAGGAGACCAGTCACCAATGGAGTCCCCCTGGGTGCGGTGCTGAAACTTTTTCTGTTTGGCATATACATCTCAGAAGTAAAAGGAAATACCAAAGAGCTTTGGCCAGCTAAGTTTGAGATGACTGCAAGCTAGGAGAAGTTATTGAATCCCCAAATGACTTAACCATCATGCAGGAAGGTTTGTCCCAAATAATAACTGGTGTCAAATCATGACAATGCCCTCTGAGAACTGATCCAATTGTTTGACATTTGGGAACTTGTGTGTACAGTGACCTAACTTTTGACCAACATGTGCCCAGAGTCATAAGAAAGCCTTTCTATATTGCACAGCTTATAAACAAATTGATTGTGACTAGATCTAGAAATGTTGTTGTCCCCCTTTACAAAGCTCTCATTATGTCAATCATTTTGTATATGCCCACTTTGGCATCTCTCCAGCCCCATGCAAAAATTGGAATACCTTTAAAGATACCTTACTAAAAGGATACAAGTCCTAAACAACAGGTATTGCATGGACCACCTCAAAGATTTATTACTATACTCAGTATCCTACAGAGTGCTTAGAGGTGACATGTCTGGCATACAAAGCATCCTCTGACATAATACAGATGGACCTACTGAACATCAACAAGTCAGATGGCATCAGAAATACTCAGTCCAGGTATCTAAACTGAATGTTGTGGAGATATGGATATATGTCACAGAGGCTATCACTGTTCCGGAACAGACTAGCCATAAAAATAAAGCAAAGCTCATCCATCTATATCCAAATGCAACTTGGATCTAAGGATGGGTAATAGAAAATGTACTCCAGGATTTCCCCTCATGCCACTAATGGATAGAGGCATTTCCTAAATGCTGCATCTCTTACATGGCCCCTTCAAATTATCTATGGTATGATCACAGTTGTTCTCACTAGGGCTAATATACAATTATCAGCCATGGGGATAACTAAAACCAATCAGAAAATGTTAATTCAAGCACCAAAAGGGAATTGGCTAAGCTTAAAATGTCCTCCAAGTGAACCTATGTTGTGGTAGCAAATAGTTAAAAAAAAATTACCCTTTTTAGTTCACTAAGTGCCCCTGTCACCCTCCGCTCCCCCAGTCTTTAAAAGCTTCCGTTGCCTATGGTTAGAAGTAATAGGACACTCTACCACAGCATTCGTCATTCCTGATTTCCACTTGTGACAGAGCCTTTACTAAATTAGTGTCAGCCTGATGGAAGCATCTACCTTTCAAGAGAGCTATTAGAGACCATTTATTTTTAGAAAACAAGTGTAACTGCTTCATAGATACTGGCTAGCCTGCAGTGAGTCCTATACACAGTCAGCTAATTCATCATTGTCTAATCATAAGAACCAATGGCACTTTAGTGCTAATTGTATGGTAAATTTTGATTGCTGATTAGGAAATTCCTTGTCATCTTTGAATATTCACTATTGACCGTAATTCTTGGCTAGGTAGTTTCATTAGATTGGTCTGTTTAACTATTGATTGTGTTGTTTAGCTTAGTTTATTAACTTATTAATTTATTTATGGCTAACTTTATATTATTATATGAAAGTGTATTATTTAAAGGAAAACTAAAGTGTGATACACTACAGTGTAGAAAAGTACCTAGATTTTACAGTGGAAAAAGTTATATACATAACAATGGGTCAATAAATATTATGAATATGAAGTGCAGTCTAAATATATAATAAATCTAGGTACTTTTCTATACTCTAGTGTATCACACTTTAGTTTTCCTTTAAATAATACATTTTCAAATAAGTGAAGTTGATAATGCAATTTTTTTTCTTATGGTATTCAAGTATCTTTTAGGTCCTTGACAGGATGATGAAAAATATTATTTTATTTCAGTTGTGTAATGAAGTACTTTTGCTGAAACAAAACATGGACTAAAATTAGCATTCTCCGTCAATATATTTTCATGGTCAAAAGACTTGTGCTCGAAGCACATCACTCAAAGAGCAGCACACCCTGCAGGTGAGAAAAAGTATTTTCAGAATATAACCTTTTTCATGGGAGTCATAACCATTTTCCATTCTTGTTCTAATATAAGATATGAGAAATATGAAACAAGCATAATCTTTTCACAGTCTCAAAGGGCTTTTTAACACACTAAAATTCTCTTTGCAGGTTTAGCAATCTATTAGCCCAATACAAATATGTATTAAAACAATGGAAAAATGTGCAGCATTTCAACTGTTCGCTATTCACATATGTTTATAATTCTTTTATGTTGTGATGCAACTCCCTTGACATTTTATAAAGTGATAGGACTGCAGTAATAAATAAGAGGTTTCAATGACAGGATAATGACAGAAACAGACAGAGGAAAAAAAGATACTTGTTCTATTATATTTTTGGAAAGGTCTTAAAAATAAGTTGATTGATACTTTCGTAAAGAAATATGTCAGAAATGGTTTTTGTTATGAGTAATGTGTTTCTTTGCACATTTTATTATCATGAGTCAGT
The DNA here is from genome assembly GCF_019279795.1 of Protopterus annectens. Lineage (NCBI taxonomy): Eukaryota > Metazoa > Chordata > Ceratodontiformes > Protopteridae > Protopterus > Protopterus annectens. Next base: position 1,121,298,182 of record NC_056725.1, read on the forward strand.
ATCATTTTGTTGCAACCAACAGCAACAAAAGCTTCTACATATGTAAACATTACCTGGCAACAAAAGCCATTTTTATGAAGGAACAAAGAATTCTTTCTTTGTACTTGTTCGCGAACACAGACATCTTGGCTTGAAAAAATCCTATGCAGCTGTTGACCCCTGAATGCTTCTGAGCTTTAAAAACAAATTTCTGACATACACAAACACATTTTCAATCATCTGCTTCCAAAAAAAGCTCCTCTTCTTGTAATGAGAAGAGCTTTCACCGATATCACTGTGATCTATCTGTAGAGCTTCCCCATTGAATAGAATATATGACTGTCTGCACGTATGCATGAATATGTGTATTTGTGTTTGCAAATGCATGTATGCATCCATATACAAATTTTGTATATCGTTTCAAGGTTGTGTCCATTTGAATGATGGAGCATGTTCCATAAATCAGTGTGTAAAAGCCAATAACAAAATGCCAGATGGAATGTCAGTTCCTTGTTACACAGTTCACATGTACACTCATGGGCAGTGTATCACTACCAAAAAATCTAACAACAGGTCTCCTTCATGAGGACACCAAAGGCCTTTAAGAAATCCCTAGAATCTCTATAAAACATGCAGTCTCCAGTTATAAAGCACCTCACAAGAGAATGAAAGCTTGGGATTAAGCTCACTATATATGTATGTATGTAGGTATGACATAACAAAACTGCAATAATGCTGATATTCAAATCATCAGCAAAAACTCACTGATTGAAAATTCATCTATACATACAAACAGAAAAAAATATTTTGTGGGGTAAGTCTCCCCTACATAGCTATGTGGGACCTGCACCCACCAAACCCCTCCTAGTACTTGTATGTAGCATCTCTGAGATCCATAGCAGTGGGGAAAAGGGAAAACTCTCTATATCCCACTGTCACACATTCTCACACTAACTCCATTCCTGTATGTTTGCCAATCTTTGTATCAGAGAAATAAAAATTGCTTCACATGCCAACAATAAAGCATTTGAATAAATAAACTGCACCAAGATATACCGTGTGTGTGTGTGTGTGTGTGTGTGTGTGTGTGTGTGTGTGTGTGTGTGTGTGTGTGTGTGTGTGTGTGTGTGTGTCTGTGTGTGTGTGTGTGTGTGTGTGTGTGTGTGTGCATGTGTGCATGTGCGTGTGTGTGCACAAGTGTGTATGTGTGTACATATGTGTGTGTAAATGGTCTGCTGCAAATATTCCTGAGGGCAGCTTGGCACATACTTGCTCACAGCAACCTGCTTGAAAAAGCAAGAGTTCTAACTTCAACTAGCCTGATCATACTTAACAACTTAACACTCACAACACCCAACCCCATGAAACTGTATAGCCCTACCAGAGCCCTAAATCTACCTCCTAATACGAGTCCTCTTCCCTGATCTTAAAACTCTAAACTTAAAATCCCATATTGTTCCCTAAACCTAAACTACCCTGCTACTTCCTAACCTTAAAACTCCTTTCCCCCTCCCTAACCCTAAAACTCCTTTTCAGCTCCCTAAAATTAACTCTTCTTCCCAATTGTTGGCCTAGACTACACTCTCAGCTCCCTCCTATTCCTTATCAAGGACTGCAGCACTTTGTTTACATTTTGTTACCTCAGACTCAAATAATGTATTGGATTATGTATGACAGTTGTTTACCCAAACTCATATTCAAGTTTGGATGGCAGCCTATATGCTTTACAAAGTGCTAGAGTATCTGGTTTCAAGACAGCGGTTTTGAGTACCTGAGACTTGTGCATTTGTAATAGAACCTTTACACACACACACACGCACACACACACACACACACACACACACACACACACACACACACATATATATATATATATATATATATATATATAGCTATAGTTATCTATCTACACACACACACACACACACACACACACACACACACATACATATATATATATATATATATATATATATATATATATATATATAGACAGAGAGATAGAGAGAGAGAGGGAGATCAATATATATATATATATATATATATAGATAGATAGATATGTGTGTGTGTGTGTGTGTGTGTGTGTGTGTGTGTGTGTGTGTGTATATATATATATATATATATATATATATATATATATATATATATAGATATATATATATATATGGCTCTCCTTTGTTTGACCTAATGCATGTTTTTTGACAAACACAGAGGTTTGACTTAATGTCACCAGTATGGATGACCAAATGCTGGATATGTCGATTGTATGGAATGCCGATACTGGTAAGTGGGGTTGGGGGGGTGAGGTGTGAGTGCGTACGTATGTATGTATATGAGTTAGGTTTAGGGTCAGGGTAAGTGAAGGATAAGTGTTGTGTGTTTGTGTGTGAGTTTGTGTATTTTAGGGTAAGGGCAAGAGTTAGATTAGGGATAGATGTAGTATCTTTTGTGTGTTTTTATGAGTGCTTGTGTGTCTGAGTCTTTCTTGTGTAGTGGCTGTGTTATGGGAAGGTTTTTATGATGTTAAGGTGCAGGGTTGTGGCTGGGGGCAGGAGTAGGGTTAGAGTTAAGGTTAGGGTTAGCACCTATTACAAAGGTGGTAAGGGGGGGCAGAGCTGGAAAACTTGTCTTCTATATTAAGCAAAATTATGAGCATGCCTAGTGAATGTCAATATTTAGTATAAGTCAAGCCATCAATGAAATTTCAATTACGCAAATCACAAACACTTTAGAAAAACAAAATAAAATGAAATACACCCGAAAAAGGAGCCAACTGACTATGTACTTCACAACCTTATTTACCATATCCACAGTAAGCGTTTTCATCCGCTAGGGACTTCTTCAGACTGCATAATGTGTAAGAAACAATACAATCACTTAAATACATTAAAATCACATGATTAAGACATCACATGACATAACTTTTTTCCTTTTTAAAAAGGCAGTGAATTATTTTCTCTCATTTAGCCTAGGTGGATGACAGGCATTCAACCTAACCTGCCATTCGTATTCCCTCCAACGTAACTCATCTTCTGCATCGAATTTTTGATCAACATTTGTTATTTCATCTAAAACACCACATGGATTCAAATGGAGAGCCAGACTATTTCCAGTTTTATAACTGTTACACCAGGTGGAATTTTGACGGATACTCCAAGCGAATCTATTATCCTGAATCAAGAAGGACATACCAATAGATTTGCTGGTCTGAATATGGCTAGTGCCTCTAACAATGAAGGAGGCTTTTCCAGATTTGATGAGGCTCTAAATGGGTGGTTAGCACCTCCTATGGACCCATTTGATGAAGTAAATGTTCTACCAGCGGTGAGTTTGGCTGACAAACCTAATTCTTTCAGTATGTTTAAGCAACTAGAAAAAGACCTTTTCAAACTGAAGAGACTTCAATGGGACAATTTGTATTTTCAAAGTTGTCTCAATACTCAAAGAGTTCCCAAAGGTCTTAGAATATCAGTTATGCCTGAGGGATCTGATATTCCTGAAGAGTTTCTCACTAAATGGGCAGCCCTAAATCAGAAAACAGGATTGCAGTATGTTGCAATGTTATCTGAGCTGAACGTTGGCAAAATAAAAGACTAGATATGAAAATTAAATCAGTCTTTTTTAGACTGAAGGACGATCTTACTTCAGACAATTTCAATGCCAAGTTATCTCAGATTCAAGAGAAACTTGGCAAAGAAAATGAACTGCTTAAAAAACGCAAAACCAAGAAATTTCTCAGAGACAAGGTGGCCTATGAGTCAGCCGACGCCATGGCTGAGTCAGCAGAAGTGGGTGGTTCTATTTCATCAGAGTAGATGTCGGATAATCCTAGGAGAGAAAGAACTGAAAGTGTTGTCATAGAAGAAAGTACGATGCGAAAATCAAAGCGTTGGCTCCTTTTTCGGTTTTATTTCATGAAATTTCATTACATTTGAATGCATTCATTATAACAAATTACTGCTGCTGTTGTGTGGCCAGTATTACAATTATTTACTATGGTGAAAGTTATACTCTTTGTCATTGCTGTTGCAGGCTTACCCCACCACTAACAAGTCCTGGGAAAATACAGTTTTACAATGAAAGTGTATTATTGTGTAAAAACATGCACACTGTACAGGCCAGTCAATGCGCATAACTGCATATAACGCATTTCTCACAGAAAATATAAGTTGAGACACTAAAGTACAAACTGCTACCCTTCTTAATGGCACATATAAGAAAAAGAAAACAAACAAAATATGTTTAGAAGTGTTTAAACATATATTTCTAACACCTAGTAAGATGTTGGGAGTCTGCAAATATTTTAATGGAAGTGGCTGGATGCATGTGAACTCCTGACCCATTTAAAAAAGGAGCCTACTAGTTGTGTGTATCAGCACATGCCTGCCCCACTCATGTGCAGTCCCTTAGGAAGATGTCCAGACCCACCCAAGAAGAACAAAAAAGAACAGAAAAGAAGTTTTGAAAAAGAATGCCACTGCTTAAATAAGTAATTGCTTTTTGTTTAAAATAATGAGATTATATAATTGCATAGGTTCATAGGTAGATACTAAGCTATTTGCCCTAGGGCATTTATAAGCCTAGCCAGAGTGTATTTGGCTTCCGCCTCCCTATTAGATTAGCCTACTGTGTCTCTGTAAAGTAGGTCACAGAAGGTACCCTTTAAGATTAGTTTACTGTGCCTCTGTCTAGCAGGGACACAGAAGAGATCCCAGAGGTGAATTTGTGATTTCCCATCCATGCATCCAGATTTTGCTTGAAGAGGGTCAGCGAGGGGCTATGTCTAACATGAACTGGGATTCTATTCCAGAGTGACGGGAGCCTCTGGGAAATGAATCTGTCCCTCCAGCATGTCCTATTTATTTTTGTGCTGAGGTTTAAGTCCCTGGAGCGTGTAGCTCTAAGGGACTTGGATTTTTTGAGGTGGAGCATGTCCATTAATTCTGGGTTTGACATGGCTTTGTATGTCAGGCATAGATCACCTCTGAGTAGGCAGTAAGCAACTGAGTAGATCTGGAGTTTCTTTAGTCAAGCTGCATAGGACATCTGTTTGTAGCCCATGATCCTCTTGGTGAGGTACTTTTGAGGTCTCTCCAGTTGCTGCAGGTGTCGGGTAAGGTACATCCCAAAAGGGGCATTGTATTCAATTATGGGCCTGATGAGTGACGAGTAGAGGGGCACAATGACCTCTCTTGATCTAGATGCGAACCCTTTCATGATAAGGTGGGCTATATAGAAGGTCTTTCTTACTACTTTGGCAACGTGATTATCAAAGGAGAGATTACTATCTATGTTGGTCCCCAAATCTCTAATAACTTCTTCCGTACTTAATGGATTACCACCTATGTGGTAATTTGTGGGCACCTTGTTTTTCCCAAAGGGGATGACTATGCACTTTTTAGCATTTAGCTTGAGGCCATGGCTCTGGCACCAAGCATCCATCTCTGTGAGACCCTTTTGGAGGATGCTTGTGTCAGCTGGAGATTCGATTATGGCCCCCAGTTTGCAGTCATCTCCGAACTTTGTCAGCCATAATCCCCCCGTGTTAGCCTGAACCTCAGAGAAGTATATACCAAACAAGAGAGGTCCCAGAACTGAGCCCTGTGGGACGCCACTTGTAATTGGTTTGGATTTGGACATGGCACCTGCAACTCTGACCATGTGGGTTCTATCCCTGAGCCAGTTTGCAACCCATCTTGTGATATAGGGGTTGATATTTAAGCTGGTAAGCTTATTTATGATGCCCAAATGAGGTACTGTGTCGAAGGCTTTTGCGAGGTCCAGGTAGGCTGTGTGGACTACCTTGCCCTCATCTATGGCTTTGGTAACTGTTTCAAAGAAATCAACTACATTTAAGAGGCAAGATCTGCCCTTAACAAAGCCGAATTAGGTAGGGTCCAGTGTCTGGAGGCTCCCAATGTCTTTGTTTATGAGTTCCATGATAATACGCTCCATAGCTTTACAGACCAGACTAGTCAGGCTTATGGGACGATAGTTCCCGGGGTCCGTTGTGGCACCACCTTTGTGGAGTGGTACCACTGTAGCTGTACCCCATTCTTTGGGTACATATCCTGTAGTAAGGCTAAGTTTGAACAGTGACTTAATGTGAGGGTTAAGTTCTTCTTGGAGCTAATGTAAGGCACAGCCTGGGACCCCGTCCAGTCCCATAGATGCTGTGTTTTTTGCTTTGGAGAGGGCAGCTTTCACCTGTGCATCTGTGATGTCAGGGAGGTTACATTCAGTTGGGATAGGCATTTGCTCCTTTGGGGGGGAAGGGGGGGAGAAGTTTGCGCTGAATCTGTCTGCCAGGATGTTGGCTATGTCTGAAGGTTCGTTATATTTTGTACCGTTATGCAACAATTCAGAGCATACCTGGGAGTTTCCACCCATATTCCTGACATAACTAAAGAAGGCCTTGTGATTATCTTTAGTGTCTAGGGCAATTTTTCTTTCAAAACTGGCCTTTGATGATTTTTATGAGGGATCGAAGTTTCTTGGTAATACTGATCAGAGATGCTTTCCCATTTTGGGATTTTGCTCTGTCATGTAGTGGCTTCCTCCTTCTGTTGTATAGCTTATTTATGGCCAGGGTCCACCAGACAGGTCTCCTGTTTTTGGAGGAGTGAGTCTTGGTTTTATTTGGGATAGCACGATCCATCCATTCCTGCAGGTGCTCATAGAATGCATTTGTAAAGGATTCTGTGGATTGGGCTGTATTATCCTCTGGCCCGGGAGCTTTGAAGGATTCCACCTCAGTCTTGAGAAGTGCAAAGTTGGCTTTTGAGAAATTCTTTACCGTGATTTCCTTGGCTGGGGGTGGGGACGAGATATGGATGTTCAGGGAAATTTGTTTATGGTCTGATCTTACCAATGAGGGGTTTACCTCTGGTGTGGAACATAGAGTCCCCATGTTGGTAATGACCAGGTCCAATATGTTGTTCCCTCTTGTAGGAGTGGTGACCAGTTGCTCCATTGTGTTTGAGTTTATAAATTCAAGGAACCGTTGGGCCAGAGTGTTTGGGCTTGAGTAGTTTTCCCAGACAATGTTTGGGTAGTTGAAGTCACCCAATAACATAGTGTTTGGAGAGACCTTCATATTCTCCAGTGTTCTCAGGAATGCCAAGTGGGGTTCCTGTAATAGGGAGGGTGTTCTGTGGCAGGCTACAAACTGAAAGGCAGTTTTGCCCACTGTTAGTTGCACATGGATGGTTTCCGATGCTTCGTGCAGTGCCACTAACCTGGAGGTGTAGGTATCTTTGATGACTATAGATACTCTCCCTGTTTTTGTGCTTCGGTCCGAGTTTTGGGGCAGAAACGCATGGTATGAGTTATAACCTGGTAGTGCTGGGGTGCTCTCAGGAGCCTTGAACCAGGTTTCTGTTACTGCACAGACATCGATTTTCTCCATACTGAGGAGAGCCTCGAGTGTGTGCATCTTGAGGTTTAGACTTCTGGCACTGAGTAGCATTACCTTTAGTTTTTTTATCCTTGGGTTGTCTATGGAGGTGGGTTTGTCCTTTGAGACTTGCCTAAAAAAGGCACTATGGGGGTGGCAAGAGCCTTGGCCAGTATACGAAAGCCTAAGGGTGACAGGTGCAAGCCATCCCTAGCGAAGCAATGTGGCTTGTCGAACATGTCATCCCAGGCTGACAGACACTGGATCCCCTTTGAATGACACCAATACTTTAGCCAGTTGTTGAAACTGATCATTTTGTCTTTATACTGTGGCATCATTCTTGGTGAGGGCAAGATGCTACTCAATGTCAGGGTCATACCAGCCTGGGCTACATGATCAGAGAGCTCTTCTATGTCTCTTTTCATGTAGTCCAGGGAGGTACGTCTCAGGTCATTCACACCAGCATGGACAATGACAGAGTCATACTTGTACTTGCTTTGGAGTGACCTGAGTGCTTGCATTATGTGGCAGATTCTGGCACCCGACAGGCAGCTTACAGTGACCTTCTCCTTGTTCAGTCTGGTGAGCGGGACGTCAGTGTGCCAGACAATAGAGTCCCCTATAACAAGTGTATTTGGTGTGTTGTTTGGCCTTAAGGGCTGTGACTGTGAGGCACACTGATTTTGTGAGATATGTGATTCGTGGGTATTGTTGAGGGGTGGCTGTTGCTTGGATATCTGCTTAGGAGGTCTTTGCTGTTTAGGCAGATTTTTATTTAGAGCCTCCGAGTATGTTTTTGTGCAATAATTCACTTCTATGATTTGAATGGTGCCTAAGCAGTTGGCATTTTTGTGTGTGTGTGTGTGTGTGTGTGTGTGTGTGTGTGTGTGTGTGTGTGTGTGTGTGTGTGCTTTGTGTGTGAGTAGTTTGATGCTGAACACCATGCTAGGGGTTTCCTAGCTGACAGAATAAGGCTTTAAGGGGAAAACTTGACACCTGTCTGTCTGGAGGTCCTTGTTGGTCCAGTGACAGTGACAATGGCATGATATGCTGGAGGCCTTTCAAGTTTCGGACTTGAGTTCCACATGAGAATGAGAAATATCCCACCCTACGTTACCTTATTGCTCTAACCTAGCAAACAAATGCACTTATTAAGGACGAAACTTGTATAATCCTTCACTCAACTTGCTTCTATATTTGATTACTCACTTTAATACTGAGTGCTGCCTCTCATCCAATTTGTTGCTGACTCTGACCACTCCTCTGACTCCATTATGTGTCCTTAACCTCATCCATACTATATTATGACCTGTAACTTTTTCCATTACTGAACTTACCCTTCAGATTCAGTAATCTTCCTGACACGTTTCTATTATGTTTCAAGGTTTGTAAGAGCAGATTGTATATGTTTGTATGTATATATATATATATATATATATATATATATATATATATATATATATATATATATATATATATTATTACCATTCATCTCTTATTTGATATAATTATCATGAGTTCCTAAACATTTTAACGGTTTGTTTTCCTTTCACGTACTATATCATAGAATACTTTGCGGTATCATTGAATCTCTTTATTATTTAACATGGATATTACTCATTCTTGTTAATCTAGAATGCAGTCCCCACATTTTTGTAATTACTGCTCCATAGTTGTATGGGGAGACTCAGATGGAGATGGAATAACTGAAGAGACGTAACTGGAAGTAAGGGGGTGCAGGAGCTAACCTGACTGTGGATTTGTTATTAAATATGAATAGTCCATAACAAACACAACAGACAAACATATGGATTCTCACAAATGTACCTGTCATTAGTGAATCTTGTCTCAAAACAAAATGATTGACTCATCAAATCTGATACCATGAGTTCTCAACATTGAGGTAAAGAGGTTTTGAACTGTAAAGTGATATCCGTTTGGCAGTGAAATGAGTCAGGTGACTAGGATAACAACTAGAAAGATCCAGGAAACTCAACCACAGAGTGAGGATGAGCTGTTGACACTTTCTGTGAAACATTTACACTTTCAGGATAATTACTGTTAGATGGGGATTCATGCACATTGAAACTGAATAAGCCCTGCTCAGAATCTCAGTAGCTGATGCAACAGAAAAGAGCCATGGTTGAAATATTAGAGGACCCTATCATGACAGTAAGTTTAGACTCACTGCATGGTCAGCAGAAAAGTAATCAGATTAAAAAAAGATGTCTCCCATTCTTTGCTCCTGACTGATCTTCAGATGTGAACTATACTTACTAGTACCCAGATAGCCAGACAGCAGTTGTGACAGTTCAGTTACTAAAGCAAAAGGCCAGTTGTATGAGGAGTTTAGTAAGACTATGGAAAATGACTTTCAGTTGGCCTCAGTGTCTTAAGACCAAAGACCAAAGAGACTTTTGGATGGCCTCATGGATACACTACTAAACCATCCATCAACTTGGTAGGGGTGGGGGTTTAAGGGGTAGAATATTTCCCCTAATTGTTTCTAACAGGGATCATAATGTCTTACCTTGAATGAGGGCATTCTCAGAAGCTAGAAAGAACATTTTAATGAATTCCTGAGTCCTGTGGACAGGTTATACACTAAGGAAGAACCAGCAGAAGGAACATGTGAAATTGGTACCATTTCTGAAAAAAATTAAGTTATGCCACTACAAGGTTTCAGGAGTGGATGACATCTGCACATAAATGCTTATGATCCTGGGCAATAACGGGGTATCATGGGTAATACAGCTTTTCAGTAATACTGGAAAGACAGGCACAGTAGTTCTAGATGTGCACTCTGGGGCAGTATTCCCCGTTTTTATAAAGAGAACAAAATAGTGTCTTATATTTATAGAGGGATTGCACTCCTCATTCTCAGAAAATAATTGGACACATTACTGAATTGAAAATGAAGAGATCGTAGAACAAATTGCAAATAAATCCACAAAAACAGCAACCAAGGAGAACAGTCGACTCTCATTTATTAAGAGCTTTTCGTCCTTCTTAATAGTAAGAACTTCTTCAGGTAAACATGTACACACAGTTACTGTTTAAAACAAATGGGCTTGCAGTCACATGAAAATCAACCAATGACATTTCCTTCTCTCACCAAAGACAAAGTTAAAATTAACCCTTTCATTTACCTTTTAAACATACAAGTGCTACTTGCTTTGTTAAAATGTGTTTCTTCTAATAAGAGTTATACTTTTCTTATCTAGAAAGACTCAACAACTTTAACACACATAAAATTAAAGTAATCTCATTCAAACCTGGTTGCTGGCATGCATTAACAAGGATTTGCAACAATAACTCCAATTTTTCTAGTAATAATGGAAAAGGACCCCCCCCCCCCCCATAGTCTTGCACTAACTGGTCAATCACTCTGAACCTGAAATTTTGAGTTGGGTTTTGGGTTGTGTGTCTGGCTACAGCATTTTCCTGTTTGCCCTTCTTTATACTATACATATACTCATACATACGGTCTTTTAACTTTCGCTCAGTTTTCCTGCTATAATAAGCTGGGCATGACTGACACTGTGCAAAACATACAGTCATTTTTGAATTACAGTTGTATTTCCTATCCACAGTAAACTTTTTATTCCTCACCCAAAATGTTACATCATCCTCAACATGTTTACAATAAGGGCATATATCACATTTATACATCACCGGATACCTCACTAGACCAGGACCTTGGCTGTTTTCCAACAAGTTTTTTAAGTTTGTACCTCTTTTAAAGATGCTTTTTGGGTGGTCTGGTAGTTTACTGTTTATTGATGAATCATTTAACAGTAAATTCCAATTCTTATGTAAAATCTTGCTAAGGTCTGTAGCTTCTAAGTTAAACAGTATTATAAACCTAAGTACGCATGAGTTCACATTATTATGTTCCTCATTAAAAGAATTGTCTTCTCTTTGAGAATATATTGTTCCTACTGTAGTGGGTAAGCCTCTATTGTGAAGAAGGGGCCGATATATGCCACTGTCCCTTTTTGTACAGACTTCGACTAAGTCTGAAATTAATGAGGCTGGATATCCAGGTTTAAGAAACATGTCATATATGAATTCTCCAAGAAAGTCATTGACTACTGTTACCATCCTAGCTGCACACACTAGCTGATCTTTAACCACAGATCGTTTTTGGTGATATGGGTGGCAACTAGTGTAGTGCAAGAATGTGTTGGAGTATGTCTTCTTCCTATATATTTTAGCTACATACGACTTAAGATGTTTGTCTTTTTTTAGTTCAATATCTAAGTAGGAAATAATGTCCTCACTATAGGTGTATGTGAACTGAAGAAACTGTTTGGTTTTATTGAAGTAGTCGACTAATGCATAAGCTTGTGCTTTATCCCCTTTAAAAATTAGGAAGATATTGTCCAAAAAACTTGTATAAAAATACATTTGTTCTTTTATCTGTGTATGTTTCAAAATATGTTCCACCTCCCAGTATGCCATTACTAAGTTAGCAAAGCTCACCCTACAAGGCGAGCCCATTGCTACACCTATCTTCTGTAGGAAATATTCATTGTCAAAGGTAATAAAGTTGTTTGCTAATACTATATCTAACAACTCTTCTACTAAGGTAATCTCTGCCCAGGGTGCCTTGAGGAATCTCAACATAAAGGATACCCATTCTATACCATCTACGTGTGGAATAGAAGTGCAAAGATCTTTCACATCAATAGACAAAGAGTTGTAGTTTTCCTTAAATTTTAATTTATCTGTCTCAACCAAAAAGGTCCAAGAATCTTTACAAATTTGTTTCACTTCTTTGATGTATTTCTTTAAAATAGTATCTACTACCTTAGCACAAGAGTAGGCGAGCGAATTCCTGGCATCAACCAATGGTTGCATAGGTGGATTGTTAATGCTCTTGTGAATTTTGGGGATGCCAGACAATACAGGGATTCTGGGGGCTGGCACGGTCAGGTAGTTTTACATGTTAACATCTATTTTAGCTTCAATAAACAAGTTATTGATATCTGTCCTAATACGACTGTATGTTATATTTAGTTCATTCAGTGACATATTCACATAGGTTTCTCTCAGTAGCATTTGTTTCACTCTATTAACATAGTCGATCAGGTCCATAAACACTTACCCCCCCCCCCTTATCTGATTTCATGATTCTCAGGGGCAGTTTCTGCACCTCTTCAAGTGCTAGCCATTCTGACCTATTAGTGTTAACAACTGTTATTGACACTTTTGCTTTTAGGCTTATTGTGGTCGAACAAAGTTCTAAAATCAAGTTCACAAATATGTTCATATAAAGCAACAGTTGGGTGTGTTGGTGGGTTATAAGTACTAGGTATTCTACAATAAGTTTCAGTAAAATTGCTATTCTCAAGTAACAATGACAAATTTAGTTTTCTAACAAACAGTTTGAAGTCCAAAATGACTTTAGCAATGTCGACATGTCTACTGGGTACAAAAGGCAAACCCTTTGCCAAACAGTTCAATAAGTCTGTTCTGACTTCAAACAAGGAGAAGTTGTATATTTTAAAGTCTTCTTCTATGTTAGAAATTATTTTACATTCATTGTTCCTTGCAAATTCAAGAAACTGAGTTGTTACCGCATCCATTTGTTCTTCTTGTGTGTGCCCGTCGTGTTCTACTAGCGTTGCTGGTTTGAGCGGTAGTTGGTAACCCTGCTTTTCCAAAGATTTCCTGTCTGGTCCTGATTGTTGATTTGAGATGGTTCAATTTAATCATCGTCCTCCTCATTCCCTAGGGTGGAACTGGTTTTATTATTCAAAAGTCTCTCACTACGTCATACTGCTGGTACAGCCTGTTGATTTCCTGATGTGGGTGATGCATTTGGTGTACTTGCTACGTTGTCATCAATAGCCCTGCCTTCATTATGCATATTCATGTGAGGTGCTCCAATCTGGGCCCAGGTCTGTGAGAGGGGTGGCTTTGGGTAGGCTGATTCCTTGCCGTAATCCAGGCGATCTCAATTTAGTTTTTTGACTATAGTTGCTTTTAATTTAAGCACAGCCACTGCACAGAACTAAACAAAATGGAATCTTGTTACAGCAAGATAGCCAAGTTTTCAACTGACACATCCTATAGATCCCACCATTGTCTATCCCTCAAGCAGCTCAACTGGCTGGAGTTGCCTCACCTACTCCCACTTAGTCAACTCTCATTAGCGCACAAGCTCTACTACCTTCCTGACAAAACCCCAGCACTTCAGAAACTAATCCAGCTTTATATCACCACTGGATCCTTAAGATCTACTAACCAAAACCTCATACATGTCATCAAACATAGAAACAATGCTGGGAAATCTCTCTTTGCATGCGCTATTGCCAGAACCTGAAATTCACTCCAAAAGCCAAATTTCCTCTACCACTTCTCTTACCTATTTCAAAAAACTCCTGAAAACTCATTATGAAAACAACTGGCTTTGCTCATACTATACACCTGGCTAACCCATCCCACTGCACTGTTTGCAAGGATTCCATCAGAGATCACCTGTATCCCCTGGTATACTTGTTAAGCCAATGATATGTACCTTCTAATTCAACGACATATACTGTATTAAACAAATGCCCATCTTGGGAAAACAAAAATGAAAAATGTATGGGATTGTATGTAGTATATACAACAAAAACTTGTTAATAATTACTGTAAATATGTTCATAGGTATTTCTTTCATAGAGATCATATGTGTATAGGCTGCTTATTTGTTCTCTCATATATGTAATGTGATGCTGGAGCTTTTCTCCCTGGCCCTCCGCTGAAAATGGACATGTATCCAGTCTGTCTTTCCCGGTTAACAAATATAAAATAAATAAAAATATGCTGGTCAACGCTACTAAAGATTTGGTTGTACTCGAATCTATAGTGGTCAAAGCCAGGGTCAGCCTTTATCAATTTGTCTAAGTCAGACACTTCATTAGTTAAAGTCTCTACCATACCTTGGTAGTGTTTCATCATAAGTTCGAGTAGCTTAAAGCCGTGTTTATCAAACAGTCTGATAAGGTCCATATGAAACATAGACCCAGCTTCCAACCCCATGGGTTATTGCCAGACCCGTAACCCTTTTGGGACAATGTTGTATTTTATACATTCTCAGAAATAAGTAATCTCAAGCTGCAGTTTTTTGTGTTTCAGTAATTTATGTTCCAGTTCTTTTAAATTTGTCACTATGTTAACACTTATTCCAGCTGAGTCCCCTAATCTTAAGGTTGGTTGATTAAACTCAGTGGTTCTTTCAACCAGTTATCCAAGTTAGAGGTCCCCATAAGCCTCTAGGAAGTTGTAGGAAAAGGTGTTGTTACAGGAAAATGATTGCTACTTGTGCGTTGACTCCATGCATTCTCATTGTTTACTTGGTTCACTTGGCTATAGTCACGCTGTGAACTGTGAGAGAAGGAAACATTTTGCTGAGGGCTGGCTATTCCTGCCTGGCTTAAATTAAAACCATGATTATTACCTGTGTCCTGAATGTTATTGCCTGGTAGGGAGTCCAGTCTTGCTGTTAAATCCTCAATGTGTTGGGTTAGCATGTTAATTAGTGGCGTTAGGTTACCTTGTTCCTCTCGAAAAGTCTGTGAGGAATTTTGTGGGTAACTGTTGATGCCTTCTGTTGCCATTACACAAAAGCACAAGCTTGAAAAATAAAGAAATTGTAGAACAAACTGCAAATAAATCCACAAAAAACAGCAACCAAGGAGAACAGTCCACTCTCGTTTATTAAGTGCTTTTCGTCATTCTTAATAGTAAGAACTTCTTCAGATAAACATGTACACACAGTTATTGTTTAAAACAAATGGGCTTGTAGTCACATAACAACCAACCAATAAAATTTCCTTGTCTCGCCAAAGACAGAGTTAAAATAAACCCCTTCATTCACCTTTTAAACATACAAATTAACTGATACATCATTAAACAGTAAACTACCAGACCACCCAAAAATCATCTTTAAAAGAGGTAAAAACTTAAAAACTTTTTGTAATACAACCAAGGCCCTGGTCTAGTGAGGTATCCGGGGATGTATAAATGTGGTATGTACCCTTATTGTAAACATGTTGAGGAGGGCGTAACATTTTGGGTGAGGAATAAAAAGTTTACTGTGGACAGGAAGTACAACTGTAATTCAAAAATGATTGTATATTTGGCACAGTGTCAGTCATGCCCAACATATTATATCGTGAAAACTGAGCGAAAGTTAAAAGACCATGTGTATGAGCATATGTATAGTATAAGGAAGGGTAAACAGGAAAACACTCTAGCCAGACACACCACCCAAAACCCAACTCACAGTTTCAGGTTCAGAGTGATTGACCAGTTAGTGCTGGACTATGGGGGGGGGGGGAAGGGGTCCTTTTCCATTATTACTAGAAAAATTGGAGTTATTGTGGCAAATTCATGTTAATGCATGCCAGCATCCAAGTTTGAATGAGATTACTTCAATTTTATGCGTGTTAAAATTGTTGAGTCTTTCCAGATAAGAAAAGTATAGCTCTTATTATAAGAAACACATTTTATCAAAGTAAGTAGCACTTGCATGTTTAAAACGTGAATGAAAGGGTTACTTTTAACTTGTCTTTGGTGTGGGAAGGAATTTTATTGGTTGATAGTTTGTCATGTGACTACATGCCCACTTGTTTTAAACAGTAATTCTGTGTACATGTTTACCTGAAGTTTTTACTATTAAGAAGGACGAAAAGCACTTAATAAACGAGAGTGGACTGTCCTCCTTGGTTGCTGTTTTGTGGATTTATTTACATTACTGAATTGTCATCCAAACTCATAGTTGTGATGTTTGATAACAGAGTTATTGATTCTACTCTTTCATTGCAAAAATAAACAAGATCAACTTAATTTACCTATACATTTTCTGATGTATTATATTAAAATAAAAAGTCATAATCCCCCCAACCTTCACTGATTGGGCACCCAACAATTCTATACTTATTCAGAAAAACATGAGAGACATACAGTCCCTCAGAGTAAACAGTCAGTTGGCTTACTCTGGTAATGCTCATTCAGCCAGTATTCTTCACTCAGCATCTGTAATTATGACACATTTTTCTGTTTGCCCAGGGACACTGTTTCCCCTCCTTATCTGATCCAGTTCTATATTTTCAAGACTGGGACAGTATAAAATCTGCTGTTATGGATCATTAGAGTTGTATTGGATAGCACTCATTCCAGAAGTACAGAGCTCCTAGACAACGGCAAAAAACCATTTACAGCCCCTACATTGGTAAATAAAGAAACTGTTAATTCTCAGTCTTGCATAGATCTTATGCTGACAGTGGCCTCATTTAACAACCATCCAAATAATGCAGACGAGAAACTTCAGAGACTAGCAGTGACTGCACTATAATTGATAATGGATGAGTGCTATGATCATCATTAACAAATCTATGGCTTATGATGTCTGTATTACACATAACTTGTCAGCAAGTCTGATATAAGATTTCGGTCTGGGAAATTATCTAGAATAATACATTTATGATATATACAGCTATATTATAACTTGCTATGAAACATAGATTATGCCTGATAGATCATCAGCCAATTATCATCATTTCATTACACAGGTAACTACCAACATGCACACTTTACTTCTTCAGTTTGGATCCAAGGATACAGTTTAAAAGTATGGCACTCACAACTTAGAGAAGGCATCTATGGTATAATAATTAGCTGGTCTATCTGTATATCAGCTAAGAATCACACCTAGAATCCCTGAATACTATGGATACTATAGAGGACATCAAACCGTAACCATAAACATATAATTCAAACTCATCACCCTTCTTTTTCTGTTTGGTCATGTGCTGAAATTTAGTATCCTGGCATCCCCATAGTCATCAATTTTACAGGATCCCTTAAAATATAACCATAATCGTATATGTAGATAAACAGGCCAAAGCTGGTTTCTTACCAAGATAGGATCCATCACTGCACTTGTTTCATAGACAGCATAAATAGCTTCCCTTCTGCGTAAAGCTGTTAGCTGATACATCACTGGAATAAATATAAAAGAGCAGCATGCAGAAATGATCCTTAACAATCAACTGGAGATAGCCAGGTTTGTATATATGTAAATATGTTTAATTATTTCTTTATTTTCCCTATGTAAATATGTTTAATTATTTCTTTATTTTCCCTAAACAGTACTAAAGTGTTTTGTATCTGTACAAATCATACTTCTCAACCTGCAGACATGGAAAATAGGTACAAAGGCCCTTGAAAAGTAAATACATCCAGACAAATATTTGGACATGAAATTAGCACAAAATTTGAGTAGTAAATAGCTCATGCTCTCCCCACTTATAGTAGCAATGTGAGACACTAATCAGATACTAATTATAAACAGATTAAAAAAATAGAGAGTGACAAAAATGCTGGAAAATATGTGCACATTATTAGAGGCAGTGTGTAAATCTGTAGAATTTAATGTATTTCACTGTAAAATTCTACCACACAATGGGCCAGATTCAGGAAGGCTTACACGGAGTTCAAGAGTAGTGTAAGCCTCCGTGTAAGCCTCCTGATTCAGCAACAGCCCAAATCTCCGTGTAAGAGACAGCTAACACGTCTCTTACACGGAGTGGGCGTGGAAATGCTCAATACCTCATTTGCAGCTCCAAGATATGCAAATGAGGTATGTGAGCGATCCACGAAGCCCAAACCAGTCCGTGTAACGGACGTGTTAGCTGCAGAAATGTACTCAGCTGACAACTGAGTACATTTCTGCAAAATTAAAACGGAGCTATGTCAGCTCCAAATAAAGGGTGCATTTGTTACATTAAGCATGCCAATGGCCAAATATGTGGCCATTGGCATGAAAGTGTTGAAAAAAAGTTATATAACTTTTTTTTTTCACGGATTTATGTGTTTAACTGTAGCGCACACCAGCAAACGGGTGCGCTACCTAAAACTGAAAACCGAGCTTATAAGCCCACAATTGTGGGATTTATGTATTACATGAAATGTCAATGGAGGGACTTGCAGAGCAAAACAATATGGCCTCCGCTTAGTGGTTGTCAAGGAGGAAGCTCCGTGTAAGATATGTAACTAAGCATTACTAGGCAATCCTATGTAAATGAGGCTTACAATACTGAATCACACTGCCACATAAGTAATGAGCACTTTCTGAGTCGTGTAAGAGTTAGAGAAGCTGGAGGAACAGAGTAAGAGGTAGGTGACATCATGGGGGGAAGGATAGAAAGAAATGTACCAGATTGGAGGGCAATGTAAGGTAAGAGATGACAGACAGACATCAGGGAGGGAGGTGTGTCCCAACAGAACACTGGGAATGTCAAGAAATTGAGGGCATACGCTATCCCTACACTCTAAGTTTCTTGAAATACGTGCATGCGCGCGTGTAAGGCAGGTTCTACTTGTGGGAGCGTGTTGCAAACTGTTTACAACGGTTTGCTGGGCGCTGCGTGTGTAAGGCAGTGTCTTGTGGCTTTTAGCATGAATCAGCCTAGCTAACACCGTAAGGATGTGTGCGTGTAACACCGTGTAGGGATGTGTACACGCGTTTAAGTTACTGTGAGCGTGTAAGCCGGTGTGCACATTGCTCCCCCTCAGGAAACACAGAGGAAATAGGAAACAACCAAAATACAGGAAACTGCCCGAAGATACTACTAAAGTTAATTGGTGGAAACAATTAGAAGCAGGCAATTACACAGGCAGACTAGAAGCCCAACCCAGCACTTAAAACACAACAAAGAGCAGTGCAGGCTGTTTCTCACAAGAGATACTGCCAG